>NW_020273325.1:0-8064 GCF_003268045.1 Sipha flava
TCCGAACCGGACCAGTGTGTTTATTACATAGTATAACAAAAAAAAAAAGACCATAAATATTAGAAATCAGACCACAATGGACTGGACTTCTAAGGCGTTTAGTGTAAAAGACCGATTTAGACCGGACCATGGTCCGGTCCGGTCCAGTTCAGACCGGTCCGGACCGGACCATGCAGAGCTCTAGTTCAAGGATTGCACCGCGTATAGGTCCGTTGGGATAAGTTTTTTTCTGAAAAGCACATTTTAAGAGATAGAAACAGTTCTGGGGCTCTGGTTGTGTGAGTTACGTATAAATTATTTTATTCTTTAACGAGATACAAAAGAAATATTTTATTTTCAATATCATGTTTTTTTACCGATTGAGCTGTATGTAAATGAATATAGCACGGATAAATAAAAACAAATGTAATTCGATTGTCTCAATGCGTTTTTCAACCTAATATTATTTTTCGACGCCAAAATAGAGTTTGCTCTAACCTATAACAATAAAATATCTCCCAGGAGAAGTCGGATAATATAACTAGTATTTAATAATTCTTTATAAGTAATTCCAATGTCTTTTTATTACTTCGTATTACGTATTTGAGCTTTCATGGGCATTCTTTCAAATAAATAAATGACATATCAAGAGCATGTACAACAAAACAGTTTCGTTTTTATTTTATTTTTTAACTAATAGGATTCAGGCAGCTATATTACGTGCCCAGCATATAAATATAAACATGTAAACGAATTGGATGAATCGGGCATATTATAAAACCATTTGAGTAATTTCAATAAATATTTAAATTTTTTTTACAGTTAAATCTTAAATTTCAATTAATTATAATCGTATTACAACACGAATATAATAATTAAAGGGCCTCGCTATAGAATTTATTAAATTAGGAACAACAATTAAGTAATTTCTAATCTCATCGTCGCCACCCGAGATCTATGTATTAGTTGTAAAAGATTATTAGTTTGTGTGTGACGTCAATGCTGGTACCACTTCTTTCCGCACCACCATCCAGGTAGTCGTTCAACGAGAGGATCACAACAGCAATGTGAACTAGTTTTTCGGAGCAATTATCATGGGTAAAATTATTGTTAGTTTCATTATCATCCTGTGTTTGTCATCACTAATATATAACATCAAATAGGTAAATATTATTTCTATATTACTACATTATTATATCATATTATAATATAGTACATATAATAATATTATATTATATTATATAAGTGGTTTTTTTCTATATACGACACTGAACTTAATCTTCTGATCTTATAACACAATAAAAAAATTGTGTTCAAAAACAATTATAACTATTTCAGCATCCGAACTATGCCGAAATTAGAAGTGGGACTGAGGGTGATCAGCACTGTCAAGGGGCCTTAGCTTAGAAAAATTGAGGACTCAAAATGCATAGAATTTATTGTACTGTATATATTTGAGAGAATATCAAGACCAGTGGCACAGGAACTATTTTTCATTAATTTTCAAATTATGGTTTTGTCCCTTCTTATTTCCGAGAGGTCAATTTCCCCCTCCCCTTATCCGACGTGACTGCAAAGACATAAGGTAAATTGAAAAATAATGAATATTCTAATTCACTGTAAATATTAATAAGGCTAATTACGTCAGAGTTTAAATTGCTTATCATATTTATAGATTTTATACTATATATTAGTGATAACAAACACAAAATGATAATGAAATATAATAACATCCAATGTAGGTAATAGGTAAGGTTTATCGATTATAATCTATAAATCTTTTTATAGATTATAATCTATAAACGTCGGGTAATAGGCATATAATATTGGGTGCATGTAAACTTCGCCACAAGTACCATTTTTTACTGTAAGCTCCGTCACAAAAAAAAAAAAAAATGATAAAATTGGGTTCATGTAAACTCCACCACTGAAAAAAATTAGGTAAAATTGAGTTCAAGTAAACCCCGCCAGTGAAGAAAATCAAGTAGTAGTATAAATTGAATACAATATATTATTATTAATTATATATAGGAATCGTGTAATATTATGTAAATATTATTATCAAAGCACAGAAATGTAACTATTTGCATAACATTATTATAGGATACCACGAAATAACGTATCTCATTATATTACACTGTATAGGTTTTATTATCTTGATGCGACACGGTAGCGGTACGGAGGGCTCTCGCACGCATTCGCACGCATATGTCAGATGGTAATAATGTAATCTTGAAAACATTTTTAATTTTCACTCTAACATACGATTGTAATTCAAACAATACGTCACAACGATTATCTTAATTTGCATTCTGAATAAACATTCTTTTTTTTTTCCACAATATGTACGAGGGATCGATCGAGGCACATTTTAAAAATTGTATTTAGTTAATTAAATATTTAAGTTTGAAATTCTGTATTTTTTTTTAATTTTCAACAATATTTATTGCAATTCAAATAACAAAAATTAGAAATGTAGCTCGATCGTTCCCTTGTACATATTATGGAGAATTCGTATATTTTTTCAGAATGAAAATCATGATAATTTTCGACACGTAGCGTTGGAATTAGAAACAGTAGTTTTTGTTAAAAAAAAAAAGACGTGGTAGTGAGGCCCCTTAAAACGAGCTCGTTAGGAATTAATCCTGTTTTTTTATTATTATTTTTTTTTTTTTTATCATAATAATTACTGCATTCTAACCGCTATAAAGATCACCATGGACTCGTTTCTAGCTATCGTTTTATAACTATAGCGGAATAATGAAATCCTTAATTATTACAAGTCCATTATTACTATTATATCAAAAATTATATAAACAATATTTTTACTCTACGTTAAAAACATGTGTTTTCTCTTCTCTATGGCTACTTCGTTTACCGATCCCTTAACAGATTTCATAGAGGTATATTACGAGCAAGTATATTAAACTCTATAAGCGTCAGTATTTATTTTTTTTTTTTATATTCGTGTTATGACATTATTGTATTATAAAATTACAAAATAGCGATAGTGTTGAGAGTAAAAAATTGAAATCAATATGTTTCACATGAAACAATGATTCGACTTTATTAAAATTTCTAGCGCAGTTACAAAATACAAAATAATGTTCTCAATTTTGAAAAATATTATCGCGTCATTTAGGAGAATATTTTGCAATCGATCAGCATTTTCAATGCAAACCTAGAGTCGTCAAATGATCTATTTTTTACAAGATGCATAGAAAAGCCGTGAATTCAATTTTTTTTTTTCTTTAATTTTGAGCCAGAAACTATTTTATATCGAGACGAACGTGAAAAAAGTTTTATTCTTCCCACTCCATAGTTAAGCGTTGTTAAAAAACCTATAACGAATGTATTATTTTAAACGTATTATAATATATTATTCATTGCACTGATTTAAATATTGTGTTGTAGTGGGTAATATTAGTAACTCATACATATTCTTTATTTTAAATCTACTTGATTTAAAAATTACACTTTAATATCAAAACCATTAAAAACTAAATTAATTACACGATTACACAATAATAATAAAACTTATGTATAACGTACTACTTAGCCAGTAAAAATAACTAGGTTTAATGGTTGTTTTAACAAATAAGTTTTAAGTAGATTTTGCATTATATCTTCATTATGTTAAACAATGATATTACATGAGATGTATAAATATACTGAAAAAAAAGGTTGTAAGTGGTATAGCGTCTATTATAGGATAATATTATGTTCTGAATAAAATGCATATAGTTTTCATCCGTTTCGTTGGTCCACCACATTGGGAATAATCAGCGTATAAAACAGGTAATACTGCGATATAGTACTACGGTAGAGTTTTTTTCTATAATAATATTGATATTCTCCTAAACTCGAATAATTTTAGACTGAAACAAACTTTGTAATTTTTTTTCATTTATTAATACGCTATCCAACGTTAAAAAAAAACAAATAATCAATTCGTAGTAATTAAATATTTGAATGGTTGAATAATTTATATTAATGTTCGTTGAGGTCCTTAAAAGTATAAACTAAAAAATATCTAATAATAATTTCTAAGTTATTATTGTATACACTGCAGGAAATCAAGCTTCGCTCTGATTACTTTTTCGATTACAACGAATTATCAATTTATCATTATATTCAAAACCATAACTTCAACTTTAGTTTATTCTACCCTATTTATATGGTAACGAAAACGCATTATATGAAAATTGTATTTAAACTTAAATTAAAAGCGATTTTTTTTTTCTACTGTTCAACCAGTATTGTTTTTGTAGTGCCCGGCATAAAAATCCTTCAGTGAATTTTTCTTTTGAATTAAATATATATAAAATATATATTTCATCTGATGAGTGTACTGGATGATTTTTTAAAAACATAGAAACTTTTTATATTACTTATCATTTAACTAAAATTCAAAAATATTTATATATTATACATACATGTATACATAATATATTGTCGTTCGCCTTAGTGGTTATTGTCGGACGTTATGGTACCAAAACCATATAGTGGTATCAATCGAGTGGTGGACAACAGCGGTCTGCGGTCCCAATAATGCGGTATCATCGGTTGTAACTAATTAATAACTTATCATCTTCAAAGACCTGAATTATTATTCGTTAAGTGACTCATAAAAAAAATTACGATTTTTCACAATATGCATTGTCTTCTTTTTTTGATAACAACACTTTTTCCAGTATCAGAGCAGCAACATATTTTTATAAAAACGATTGACTGAATTTTAAGCATTCCGTAGAGTATGAATATAATTTATGGATTTTTAAATTGAAATATTAGTAGAACGATCTTCAAGAGATTATAGTGTTGTACTACCACTTATTGAAATTTATTGATATGATTCGTAGTTCTAGTATTAACAATGTCAGCAAATTCGAATTCTTCTACACTGAAATGATGAAGGACATTAACAAAAAATTTTATTTCAAAAAACTATTTTTTTTGTTCATCACTTTCTATAAGAATATATAAATAAAACACGACGGTATTTTAATTAAATTTGAAAACATCGGATGAGCCATTTACAAAATATTTAGTTAACTATTTAATTTTTCAACTAATTATTCATTTTATTTTTGTTCAATATTAAAAAATATTTGATGCGTAACATAATATAATACGCCATTATCTACATGATCATCAGTC
The DNA here is from genome assembly GCF_003268045.1 of Sipha flava. Taxonomy (NCBI): domain Eukaryota; kingdom Metazoa; phylum Arthropoda; class Insecta; order Hemiptera; family Aphididae; genus Sipha; species Sipha flava. The sequence goes on from NW_020273325.1 coordinate 5,140, forward strand.
CCTCTATTTCCTTCCAAAATTTAACTCGAATATGCTTGCTTTCGTATAGCTAGATTTTAAATGCAATGCAAATCAAACAAGTGGCGATCACGTAATGTTTGTGTATAAGACGATTATAATCGATTATACGACGCTGTGCAGAATATTTTATTTTAATTTTTTTCAGACAGAACACATGTTCCTTAATCTACAGCGAGTGATCCAAACAAAACGTGTAACTCCACTACTACAATAGTGTATTATGCATAACGTTAACGTCGAATTTCGCCATAAATAATATTCCTATTCGTAGCGGAGATGCGTACAATGGATACGTCGTGTACTCGGAGAAGAAAAAAAAACGAGTAGAATATTTACCATCTGCGTTACGTTTTACATTTATTCATACATCATATTATTTTCACAATCTGCCCTTCCCCGAAAAAGAATTGTGTATACATTACGCACACATTCACATGCACGTATACACACACACACACAAACGCACATACTTACACTCGCGCATAAGAGTACACACACACGTATACACGCACTTACATACATACATTCATATATATATATATATATATATTACACATGATCACTATGCGTATATGTATAGACAATTAGGCTGGGAGTATATTGTTTTTGTGAAAATTTTCAAGTGATAAAAATAGCGTCGGTTCATCGATCACGAAAAGTTGCTAGAGACTTGACCACCGTTTCGAACGGAGTTATTTCTACACGACCAGTAGCTCTGCTTCAACGCCGAGTACAGTGCCAAGGACGAATTCGCCGGAAACAATAGTAATCAATGGTTTGTGGTGGACAGGTGAAAAAACACAAGACATTTTTACGTGCAGAAATCATCCATCCCTTCATAATACTTTACATCGGTTCTCGTTTGATAAATAAAGCACCTGAAATACCTATGCACTTGGAATGTTATGATATCGTATAATATTTACAGCAAAAACGTGTAAAATCTTACTAGAACTGTAGTGATATGCGTGACACAACTTCTGTGTTTATTATGAATGAATGATCAAATATTTCATATAAATCATATAAATGATTCAAAGATGGAAATCGAACTGGAAATCGCTCAGTAACGAGAATCAAACAATGCAATTTCAGATATTTTGTGAAAATGCAATAGAATTAAAGTATAGAGATAAAAGAATAAACGTACAAGAATACTCTTAGATGTATAGTTGCTTATTAAGTCAACATAGACAGAGTAACATAAAAATGAAAAATAAAACCGGAACGTTCGTACTGGATGGCTAGATACGTATGAATTTGGTGCAGATTCGAAGCCTTTTTATAAGTAGGTAGATGACCTTTGTACTGTATTGTACGTTTTCGAGTGATTGCATTATTAATTATATAATAGATTATTGGAACTGTCTTAAATGTAAATATACACTTTTGCTTATTAAATTACGCTCGCGCATGTACATCATGTTTTTCTTGGTAATTTATATATCCAATTAAAAATTACAATGTTGTTCTCATTTAGTATACCGAATGCTTATGTAAACGATTCGTAGTATTTTATAAGATTAGGTTTTAAAATCTATGTCATGTTTTTTTCCGATATTTAAATATAGAAAATACCTAGTTACAATGTTGTTTTTATGTTGTGTATTAAATTCTAAGTTTAGTAATATAGTTAGAATATGAATTATTACAAGGTAATGAATATTTAATTTATTTGCAAATTAAACACCCTTATCCATCATAGCATATTCTATTTTACCTCGAGCAATAATTTTATTCGCCGTAATATTCAGTACAATATAACAATTATAAGCTGTCTTGAGTAGGAAATCCTAAATCAAACCCTTCAATAATAAAATCAACTTGATGCTGGTGAGTACTTAAAACTAACGCCGATGTTTTGATTGAATTATCGTGATTAATATTTTCAAAATAATTATTCGTGCGATAAATTGATCGAAGAATTATTATTGTTCACAATACTCGATTTTCGCGAGCAACGCATGTGTGTACCGAAATTGCCTATACAATTCGCCGTCCCAACAAACCAAACGCTTACGGTTTCTTCGTTACTGTTTCAATGTTCAGGTGTACATCGGATGCTTTGTTCGGTGCATTATGTAATTGAAAATAAAATAAAAAAAAAATAAAATAAAATAAAAGAAAACCATTTCGTGGACGGATGGAAAACAAACTCGTGTCGGGACGGGGGTCACGATGGCCGTCAGGACCGGATTAACCTAGGTGCAAAAGGAGCATTTGCTCCAATGCGACAAATTTAGTGAGGCGGCATAAATAAAATAGCCACAAAAAAATTATTTAAGATAGTCATTAATACAAGAAAAAATGTCCAATTTATCAATTTTATGCATATAATCTGATTTGGTTGTGGAAATGAAGTGAGAAGAACTAACATAAGTATTAAATCCATAGAAAAATATAAATAAAGAAAAATAAATAATAATATATAATACATACGTACGAGTAGTTAAATGGATATATTTTTATTTATTTATTTTTTTTTTTTTTTTTAATAGGCCTTAATATTAAAAATAATTTTAAATAATGTTTTTAATAATTTTTTTATTATATTTTTTTAAGTAATTATTACTTTAATTATTATCTGTATATTTTGAACCAATTTATTAAAATTATAATTGTATTTAGTCAGTACTTTCCATTAGCTTAAAAAAATTCTTTGCAAAACTATTCTGTGATATTAAATATATATAACATATTATATATTTAACATATATACTTATTTATACTTTTTAGTTTAAGTAGATTAATTATTATATTAGGTATACATATTTTATAATAATATTTTATTTTTTTAATTTATACATAGAAAACAATTTTCTTTGAGGGAGAGAGGAGCATACATTACTTGCTCCGGGGCGGCATCGGCCCTTAATTCGGCACTGACGGCCGTTCGGGGGGGGG
>NW_020273326.1:0-9597 GCF_003268045.1 Sipha flava
TCAGCTATTGCGGACAAATATACTTAGCCGCACATTTTTTTGCAAACGATCTATGATATAAAATCGTACTGTTGCCATTTTATTCACGACTCTTGTTCGACTTGAACAAATATCGGTTAACGTCCAACATTTTTTACCGCGGTTGAAAAATTAATATTTTTCACCGTGAACAACATCGAAACAGCGTATAAACGGCCCAAGGTACGGATAAAAAACATCAACTATCGATAAGATCATGATTTATAGTTTAGATCAATAATACGTACCTACTTACAGACAATTGTGTTTCAATTGTCGAGCAGCGATAAATATTTCCCGATTACGCTGGTACTACACGTTTGTCGCTGAACAAATCTCATTGATCCGTTGTCGAGGGATTTTCTGAACATGTCCCAATACCCACCGTATTATTATTATCTCAATAATACAAGTACACTCATTGTCGATTGACACACAAACTTTCCGAACAAAAAGCAATTTTTTCTATTTAACATGGAGCGTTACGCTACCGTATATCTTGTGCCGTGATCCTGTGAAATAACTACAAAACCGATGACGGCAAATCAAAACGACCACGTAACTACACGGCGGTAGTAGGCGGTAATAACCTATGTATTTTAATTGTTATTGAACGCGTGTGCAAATCTTCATTGAAATTCATAATATATAATTCACAGCTCAACCATATGGATGAAATGCTCTTTACTTCTATACACAACAATAATAAGATATAACCTACGCATGCCCGGTATGAGCTGCAGCTCCACAAATAAAAATTAAAAAACTACAAACCCTCCAAAATAAATATTTTAGAATAGCCCTAAAGGCCCCGTGGTCCATGAGAAGCAAACAACTACATAATGATACGGGCCTATCATGACTATCTGCATGGATAACACAATAATTAAAAAATGTTCACGAACAATTTCACAAAGCACATTCCATTATAAAATTGGCAGAAGATCCGTCAACCTAAGGTCAAAACCACGGCTACCATAGGATATTCTATTTAAATCCAAAGAAGACACGTCAGATTTAGACACGGATCTAGACTTATAAGTTTACCAAACATTTTTAAATATGATTGTATATTAATTCTAAATTTTAAACTTAAACGACATTGTAAAAAATACTTGGCGTATTGACACAATTAAAATAATAAAAAAATAAAAATAATGTATTATTCGTAGCAATAAATAAATCGATATCGAATTCATTCTAATATCCTGCATTATAACGAAGTTACGTATAACGGATTCACCACGGTCGATAAAATAAATAAACAGTAAAACCGTATTATACAGTGCGTCATAGTGATAAAATGTAGACGTAGTAGTATCATATTGATATCATAACATTATACTGCTGTGAAAGTTTATAATACATTTTTAACGTTTTGACATGTTGCAGAAACGAAATAGCTGTAGGGTAAATATTTGCAAACAAGAACTTCCGCACAATGATTGGAAAAGGCCAAAACTATCGATGATGTAGTATATGATATTATAATAATTTAGTACAGTATTCTGAATGAAAATATTGCACGTGGTCTATTATGATTCCAAATATTTTATTTTATTATAACGAATCAATGAATAATATGTAGTGCGCGTAGAAAACTCGCATTGAAAACACACGCGAACACGTTAATATTTTATGCTGTTATTATTTAAAACACGGATCTTGTTGGTTTTGGTCGATGAACGATCATCATCACATTCATTTGTTTAAACTGCCATTTCCAAACCTTATGTTCATTTTTTTTTTCACTTAAAAATGAGTGATTTGAATAAAATGCTATCACTATCGCACTTGACCCAATTCCGAGAACAATAATTTCACCGGTCGCAGGAATATTATAACCTCAACTCTCGACACTATTATTTGTCCGCTGAAAAGTTTCGACACATTTAGAATTTAACAAATCAAATATTCTTGTTCGCGAACAATCGTCGTTTGACTAGAAACATTAATTTATAACCGAACAATAACGTTTGCATTAAATCACTATGCATTATTACATTCGAGAAAAAAAACCTTACGGACAAAGGTCACACGGTCGTATGTAAAACTTAAACAAATTAAAACTTGAACAAATTTAACGTCCCGACCGTTTAGCCGTTAGCTCATTATTATCGACGCGCAACACGGTTTGTTGTCGCCATACGATTTCGTGACACGACCCCATAGAGAACGGCCGTAATTCAATTGAATGCGTAATTAAAATTATTCGTAGTGCTAGAAATGAATCATACACCGGCACCCGTGACCCAGTAAAACCGTGTACAGTACAGTACACCGCGACAATCGGCTCGGCAGCGCATTTTTACACGAACGAACGAAAACACTTTGGTTGTGCAACGAGGTAAGGTCGATTCGTCGTGGCTGTTTGTTTAGATTATACGCGTACGTTTACGACCGCTTGACCCGCACGTCGCAGAATAACGTACGGACGTGGCGGTTTTCGAGCGCGAACTGCTGCCCATCGACGAATCCGCCGGATAAAGTGCACGCGGACACGTACAGCGATCAGGATTCCGAGTGCAGTGGACCGCAAAAGGATCCTGTGTGCAGGATTTATGTCGTATTGTACTGTCCTCTACTCCTGTTGAACGCGCGCTCTGCAGAACGTCCGTCGGAATGAATGGCCGACGTTCTCGAACCGACCACCGCGACATCAGTCACCGCGCTTCGATTTATCACTGAGAATTCCTGAGAACGGGTATTGTCGTGACGTTACGTTAACTGCCAACACAAAGACGTATTATAATTATTATTACTATCGTAATTAATCACCGAACGCAGAGCCACAAATTTCGAATAACTGCGAAATCATCGTAAAACCAAACACATACCGGATTATTACGTTATTACATGTAGTGACGTGCGCTGTGATGTTTCTGTAGGAGATGGCAGCTGCCACCTGTATGTTTCGCGGGTGTGCCCGAAAATTCCTACACCGTGTAAAGCATACGCATTTACCGCACGTGTTAAAATTAATCGAAGAACAACGCCAAAACGGGAGCATAGGCTTACGCCCAAGGTCAACAGGGTGTGCTCTCGTTGTAACCGAACATTTTAACCCTTTCTGTCATACATTTTTATTCGTAGAAACATTATTTATTTTTTTTTTAACTATTATGAATTCAACTTAAACATTTTAAAAAATGTTGAAAGTTGGTGCCAAATTGATCAGACAGCCAGATCCTGAGATATAATGTATCCTCTCAAGAGGACGAAATGATATAAAGGTATCTAAGCATCTAAATATTTTCGGAACAACATATTTTTACGAGTCTTTACGCTCGGCCATGAAAATGATCAAATCTCAACATCGATCAACATTAACGGATGATCATTTAACGGAATTGTTAAGGACTGCTTTAACAACGTAAAAACTGAAAAACTTACAAACAAAATAAACACGCAACAAATAAGAAAATAATTAATAATTAAAAATCAATAACCTATATTTTTGCTAATTTTTTTCCTATACATTGTAATTCAATAAAATATTATGCTTTTTCAATATTCAATTTTCAATATTTCAATATTAGAAAGGTTACGATAAGATGCGAGCCGCAGTTTGGCCGCCCCTGATGTGTATATAAGCGCGTACACGTTTCGCAGCCGTTGTCTTCGTGTACACGTGGTCACCGACGGTGCGCTGCGGCGACACAACAACAACGCTCGAAACCCCTGCGGGGATTTACATCGGTCCTCGGATAAATCCGTGTAACGTAGTGCCGGCGGTTTATTACCAAGCGCGCTGGTCCGTTTACAGGGCAATTTGCAAAGGCAGGAAATCATAATTCAACGGCGCGGGGAACGCTAAAAGCTTTTCCGAAGTCCTCCGCCCGAACACGTATCCGGTCGCGCCGCCAGTCTACGGGGACTCTCCGCGCGTGGTCGGGCGACGAACACGGTGCGCCGGGGAAATCAAGTCATGGCACAACACGACCCGGATGAAACGGGAACAAAACTACCACCGAAACGGCTATTCAGGTCCCTGCGAACCCCTTTACGATCCACCCGCACGTCGTACCGTCGCGGTGGCCGTACTCGTCCGCTGTCCAAAAAAACACCCTTATCGTGCCTTACTCACACAGTGCACGAGCATGGGCGCGACTAGAGTCCAAATATTGGGGGTGCTAAAATTGTTGATAATAAAAAATTAAACGGTATTTAACTGTAATTACTATAGATTACATAGATCTGAAAAAAAAACAAGAGTGCTACATTTGAACTCAGGGGTACTAAAAACCCTATTGTGCCTATGTGCCCGAGCGCGGTGTTTACGACAAGGTTTGACGAACGGTTCTCGAAGGGTTAGTTAGATTTTTGTTGCCCACGCTAACGTACGCCGATGATTACACATGATTTTCAAGGGGCAAGCGAATATAACCCCCCCCCCCCCCACCCACCCATAGCATTTATATATATATATATTTGCGGATTATAAGTATAAGTATAAATGTGTAATAATGATTATGTATTAATACGCTTTAACATTAATGTATTAAAAAAGAGTTATTAATGTGTCGATTTTTAAAATTTATCTTATAGTAGTAATGATTATATAGACATAGAGTAAGATCATATGCGGTTTGACATTTTTCAGTTGGTGATTCAAGCATACCATCCATCCGCCTACCAAAAAGTCACAACAATTTACATAATTTCTATTAAATTACCAACTTTATATTACCTACCGCTGTCAATTGCCAAGTAGACCAAGTACTCGCCTATTAAAATGACACCCACTCTTTTTGGTAGTTCAGCAAACTACAAAGTGCATAACGAAGTTTCCTCCGAATATGATAATATGTTATCCATGGTTAAAACGAATAAATATTTTGCTATCAAGTCATGAATTCGAAAATGTGCAGTTAGGTGTTGTTGGGCAAGCGATACATACTAAATCAGAAAAAGAACCAAATCCCATGAGGGTGGAGGGAAATCCACCTGTTTCCTCCCACCATATAACTACGTCGGTACGCGGGGTACCTTCGTCTAATAATATATTTGCATATGTGTACCGAACTGATGAAGATCTTATACGATTCAACGATGGCGCCAGTGGAGTCGTTTCGCCGTCCAATAGGTATTTATTTATTTTATTTTATATGGATATGCAAAAACGAAGTAATATTTTATAATTTACGACGTTCGATGGAGATTTTAATGCGATAGTGACTGCTTCGAATAACACCCGTCATTAGTAAACGCTTTCCTGACTGTACACGCTTTTGACGTAATTCAAAATGAAACCAACTTTATTTTTTATTAATATGTACATTTTAATACGATAATATAAATAAACATTTCCGTCGCGTTCGCTGTTATTAATATTGCAATGTAAAAATAATAAACAGTTATTGCGATCGAACCGCATTAACGCGACAAATGTTTTTCGTATGCTGTTGCTTTAATAAGGCAATTACAATATTATTTTCGTAGATCTCAATTTCAAACTAGTACAGATTATAAACGTTTACGGACATTAAATCATATACATTCATTTATGTATGTATCACGATCGACTCGTGAGAATAACCATTATTATCATGCGGCTGTTAAATCGGTATCGTTAAAACGTGTATAATAAAAAATAATGTCCGAATAGACTGCGATATTCGATATCCATGTGGGGAGTCTCGAAAATTTAATTATTTCTTCATGCTCGACGTTCCGTCCAGATATTATCGTACAGCCAAAAAATAAATGCGCTGCTTATGATGTGATCGTTTTTCTCCCCGTCCAAAAGTGATATTGGATACTATTTATGGACGGTAAAAAATTGAGCTTGAAACGCGATGGTGAAAACAGGTAAAATAAACGATTATATTCAAATGACCATGGATGAGTATTATTTTACGGACGGAAAAATGGTACTTCGAACTGACGAGCTATTAATAAGATCTGTATAGTTTGAGTACGGATTACGTACGCAGTACGCATAAATAAAACGAACGAAATATTTTCAATTGCTTTGCATTTTCTCTCTCTCTCTCTCTCTCTTGATTATTATTAATATTATGATATTCGATGTCGATCCATATTGAGTTTGATTGTAGACTATCGTGGTGGCATACAATAGCAATAACGAAGTTATCGAAATGCAATAACGATTCATTTCAGCTAATTTTTTCGGAGAGGAAATTTCGGATATACATATATAGGACGTACAATAAAATGATCAGTAAACACTCCCGAACGTGTTGCGCATACCAAACTATTTTGTCAAAAATTCGCATCCGCTTTAATCACCGGGTAAATAATATCACTAATTTAATATAACTAACCCCCCGCTTAGGCCGTGAAAATAAATGCTTGTCTTTACGTTAGGTTAAGTTACTATAGGCCAGAAACGGGCGACTGGCGGCCCACGTAATTCTTTTATCCGGCCCTTGTTACATTTTAAAATCACTTCATTACATTTTAGCGGTTATCAGTGTGTAACTTTTTCGTGGTGATCGGTAAAATATGAATATTATATTTTTCTCTAACTCTGAACTACAGCTAAATCATTAAATGTCTATATATAATTTATATCCGTACCGGAATAGCTAACTTTGCTGTAGTTATTACGCGCTTATTTTATTGCATTGGTTCAGTCGTTAAATTAAATCAATTACAATAAATGCTTATTATCAATTTTAATGATATTTTTTCATTTTTGCTTTCTTTACTATGGCCCGTTAGATTTTTAAGTTCTACAAATTGGCCCTCTAATTACTTTGAGTTGTCAAAATATAAAGCAAATATAAAATATTATGATCTTTGTCTTCCTTCTCGTTTCCACCCAGGCTGGTTACACATTTTTTAGCTTCTTAGCTTTTCATTTAGCTGCCCAAAGAACTTACTAGAAAAATATAACATATAAACCCAGGCGAACGCGTTTTTTTGTCGCAATGCGCCGTGGGGTGTTGAAAAATAAACAACTATAAATAAATGGTTACTCAATTAATATAAATAGATAAAGAATTCAAATTAGATCTGCAACCTACTCCGTGATGTACTTTTTCATTAAAAAAAAAAATCGAGATTATAATATAGTAGTTTAAATATACATGCGCGACAAAAATCCCATTTTGGTATTTGTATATAGTGGTATAAATTATAGCACAGTCGAATATAACATTTAATCGAGCGAATCAAGATCAACATAAGAACAGTTAGAACCCAGAGAACTATATTCAATACTCAACCAGATGAAGAAGAACACGAATTATTTAGGTTTTCTTGAATTAAAAACTAAAAAAAATTTAAAAAAAACCACTGCAACTATGGGATTATTTAGATTTATACACATAGGTATACAGTTGTACTACAAATTACTGCAATCATCATCATTACGAAAGACATTGGTTTTAAAATATTGTGAATTTTATTTTATTTTTTTTTTATTCGCAATCAACGAAGGAGATTATTATTGTTTTATAACAGATGTGAAAAAGATGAACGTGTTCGCAGACAATAAACTCGAACTGATTTGATTGATTCTACGGTAGACCGCTCGCTAAAAATAATTCAATCAAAATGCAAACATCGGCCGTTTCGTCGTTTTATTTTTGTTCTATCGATTGTCATCATCTCGCCTCGCCTGAATCGAGTTTGCTGTCAAATCAACTTAACGATTTGTAAATAAAATATGGCGTACGACTAAACAGAGTGAAGGTGACAATTTTTATACCGTCATTCGATAGCTTAACCGTTGGTTTCTGTATCAAACAAAGCTGTCACGAGGGAAAAGTGACGGTAACGTGGCAATTTGAGTTTTCTTCCCCGATATAAAAGTGACTTTCATAAAAAGAAAAAGAAAAACACTAGACACTGTTGTTTGACATTTTCTTTCCGAGTACTTACAATAATTATTATTATTAGACAATGAACAAAAAAACTAACTTGGAACAACACTACGTAACACAATATCTTAACCATTATGTTTCAATTATTTTCTTTACTGTATGCAATTGAAATTGATAAAATTGAAACATAAAGTTTGAAGGATTAATCACTAATAAACTAATGCAAAAATTTGAATGTTAATTGGGTAAAATAAGAAACTTTATACCACAGTCGATCATACACCTATGTATATATTATACATCGATTTTTAAGTATCGAATTTTAAGTAGACACATCGATGTTCATCTGACGTATACAACGAATTATATTTATAAAGATTGATTATAGGTATAAGCATTTCTGTACTGTATAATAACCTTACGGAACTTATAATCGAATTCGAGATCACACAAATTTTATTTATAATCTGTCATTCGGTACTGTGACACAACTCCTTGCGATGCTTGTCGACATAGTACGATACGTGTGAATATATACATACTTCGCAGGTGAGGATCGATAGGTGTATTTGATAGTCGGGAAGAACAGAAAAGGCTTGAAGAAAATGAAAAAAAAGTATCGTATATTAGTGTTTAATCGAACTATTTTTATTTTTATTTCGTTGTCTATTTGGATACACTTTTTACTTTACTTCAGCATATGCATAATGTACCTTAACTATTTCACCCATTTTGTTCGTATATTGCCTGTTATAAACAAACGATAATCGTAAACAATTCTAACATAATCTAAAAGTGATCATGTGATGAAACATTTGTGTTTACAGACGGGTAATTCGTTATACGCGCAATAAAAATATAAAATCCAAGAGAACAATTTAAATTTAGATATATTCAAAGGGTTTAACATGATTGCGTATGAGTTGTAATACCCGTGAAAAGATTCTTCGTCGCCATAACAGTCTTTACGATATCTGCAATCGTCAAGCCTTCAAAATAAATTCACTATAAAAATATTAAAAACAATGAATTAATTATAATTTCTATTATATAACATGAAGAAAGATTAACAATTTTCAGACACGTATCCAGAGAATCAAGCGTAAAAAAAATTATTAAAATATAATTTGACTGATACAGTACTAACAGTACTATAAAATTTACTCTGGTCAAAGATATGGTCTCGACGCTGCTGTTGCCGCTTGCTTGGGAATCAATCTAATTAAAAGAAAAAAAAAGACAAGTATAAAATATCATCACTAATCTCAATAACTTATGTTTTTATAGTTTATGTCAGCAAATAACAAAATCATTTTATAGAAATTATTTAATAAATAACCGAGGTAAAAATAATAATACAATTACGGTTTCAATTTAAACTAAGTTCAAAATATTGTTTTTTTAAAATAATTCCAAGTCCAAATTATTGTGTGTAAAAATTATTCTAAGTCGAAACAATTATTTATATTATTTATAAAAAAAATTATTATTATATAAATAATACCTTGTAATAACATGTAATATGTTGACACATTGTTAGTTTAAATAAATAAAAAAAAAAAATATAAAAAAAAATTCTAAGTCTAAATTATAGTGTGTAAAAATAGTTAAAATAATTATTAAATAATTATTTGTAAAAATTATTCTAAGTCGAAACAATTATTTATATTTATAAAAAAAAAAAAATTCCAAGTTTAAGTTATAGATATATACATATCAGTAAAAATTATTCAAAGTCGAAACAATTATTTATATTGTTTATAAAAAAAATTATTATTATATAAAT
>NW_020273327.1:0-63494 GCF_003268045.1 Sipha flava
ATTGCTACGACGAAATAGTTGTTATTTTTAATCATTTAATTTTTTTTTACGTACGCATGTATCTTTCGATTATATTTAAATACTATTTTAAATAATATAATTAATAATACGACAAAAGTGTATTTTCGTTCGCTGCTAATATATTATGCACCATATGATACTTATAGTAATGTATGCATGTGTGTGTATGCGTGGGTATATAATATGCATACGCGTGTGTGTTTACAAAATAACTCGATATAAAAAGCGACCAATGTTCACACACATATGCATATATAATATGCAATGATAAGAGTATTGAAAAAATATATAAGAAGGGATGATTTAAAAAGCGCAATGTAACACTGCATGTACACTAGTGTGTATATATATGTAGGGACGAGGATTCGTCACTTTAATAAATTATGTAAGCTTATATATGCATCAAAAATCTAAAATATAAATTTTAAAATAATATTTTTTAAATTCAAAACAATCTTTATTACATATGCATTTTCCAATAGCTTTTTTCGCCAATCGCCTCAAAATTTATTGATAATCTCTAAACGTTTCTTGGAAAAACGTGGTGCTTCCGTAAACAGTCAACAATAATGCTGATTTAATACCAACAATTACCAATATATTCGTATTTTACTGGTATTAAAAACTGAAATTCAACAAAAATAATGTGAACAAGGTGTTCAAGATAAAATTACGCAATTAGCTTTGTTTCGACGAACAAAACATCAGTTTTTTCTTAACGTGATATTATCGATGACGTACAACAAATATCGAGCGTTACAAGTCGATGATGTTATAGGTACATTTAACACACTACGTCTAAAAGCGTACCACGTGTCTTTGTGCGTTAAACCATCGTTTCTCAACGTTTTTAGTGTCGCGACACTCAAAATAGGTATAAAATATGGTCAATCACTTGGCGACCCCTTCCCCTCCATCTATATTAGGTAAAAATCTGATTTTAATTTACATTTCGTAAATCAGCGTTTTATTATTTTTGACCTACCCGACCCCAAGTCAAGGTGTTCGCGACCCCCTGGTTGAGAAACGCTGCGTTAAACGACGCGGAACACGTCCGCCGCAAAGCCGAAAAGTAATCACCCCGCAGTGCTACAAGAATTATTGAAATTCCTACGGCGGACACGTATACATGAAATACATCGTGAACGCGGCGAATCTTCTTCGATCGCGCGTAATAACAATAACAATAACAACAACAACAACAACATTAATGGTACAAATGCGTGCGCGTTACCCGTGCGAAATTCCTTCGATACCTATTAAGGTACTCTGCCGTATTGCGGCTCACGTCCGCGCGGCTCTTTACGCTCGCACACGTGCACGATGCACTCGCGCGAGAGAACATTTATCCTTAAAATTCGATACCGAGCACGTCTCGCACGGCTCCGATCGGAACAATAATAACCGATCGGGCGATGACGTGCGTTCCTGTCGCGCGCACCTGTCGCGCGCGTTGGCAGTCTGGCGCCGTACGCACAGAAACGCAGTGCCGCGGCGCAAGGACGTGAGCGCACGCGCGCGCGCGTGCGTACGTCGTCGTTCTGCGGCGACGACATCTACGTACTCGGTTGCGGCGGGTCTTCGGCGCAGGAGTCTCCTCCGCGCGCTCGCGCGGGATACATACGTGACGCGGTTCGTCAAAGAGGTAGACGGGGCCGCCGCGTACGACAACCGCACACGGAAACCGTTCTCTCTCCGTCTGTCCTACATCGGCGCGTACGTGCGACCGCAAAAACCGTATGCCCATCTTTGACGACCCCGCACACGTATGCGCCGCGGATCCTTGACCCCGGACTGTCTGCGCGCGTCTTTCTTTCTTTTTTTATTTATTTAACTTTTTTTCTTCCCATTTTCTCTCCGTTCCTCCTCCGTGCGTGCCCAACCCCACTCGTCCTACACACACAGGAACGCGCGCTCGCGCGCGCGCGCGCACACACACACACACACACACATACATCTAACGTATCGCCACCGCGGGAAAAACTTATAGATTTCGACATCGTTCATCGTTCGGGGATGGTAAGCGGCGGAGAGGATCTCACGCGGCAAAGCTTTTGTCGCGGGAGAGATGGTGGTCGAGGTGTTTTTTTTTTTTTCGTTCGTTCCCACACGGCATGACTGCTGCAGCCGCTACTGCGGTAGATAAATAAAAAAAAAATTATCGCAAATGCCCTTGCCGCGGCGGTGGTAACCACGGTATATAGTGGGCGTGCCTTGTCTCCGTGGATGCATTTGTACGCGCGCGGATACACGTTTTGCACCGCATCATCGCCTAGGGCGGCGTGGCTTGACGACCGTTGGACATGCGGTGGCGGTAAAGCGCTGCAGAGGAGAGTTAGTGGCTGAGATGATGGGAACGTTTTGTCGTTTGCCTATGTATGGGGGCCGTACGGCTACCGCTTCAGTCCGGTTGTGAACTAATCGCCGACTATGGCAGTGGCTCTCTTCAATTAATAAACATACGCTCGCGCGAATGGCCTATAGAGTAGGTTTTTGTATTGCACGAGAGATATCGTGGGTAACCTCGGTGGCCTCTGACGACGAGTCACGGTGACCAGACCTGTCGATGATCGGTGACGTTGTCAATCTGCCGACATTAATCGCTTAGGCGTGGATATGCGACGGCGACAGCGACCCGTAGGGTACATTATTATATTCGTGTTATTGTTTCGTACACCGCACCTTGAAGTACACGCGTAGGCCTTCGTATACTCACGTTATTACGTCATCGACAGCATTATGTTTGAGCGAAAATGTTACGATAGCTTTTCCGACGATGGTAACTCGACGTGTTCCCAGGACGAAAGAGAGAGAGAGAGAGAGAGACAGGACTGACGGTCTGAGTGAACGGTATCGTGTGCCGTGAGCGCGACGGAAAATACTAGTTAACAGCGAAATCACCGCAAAAAATTAATAAAAATTCTTGCAACCGTACTAGCAACCACAGTATAATACATTAAGAACGGCTGAAAAAACTGACCGTAATAGTCGACAGTAATAAACATTAATAGATGTTAATTATGTTCCGATCGAGTTATAAATTATACATCTAATACCTACACTATACCTTAGTTATACTAATACCTATACTTATACTATTATACCTATTAGCATTGGTACTGTTTTCCGAGAACGGACATAACTACGAACACATCCCGATGATCTCATTGAACAGGAGGTTTACGAATTTCGATGAACCAATCACTACAACCACTGCAGTTACCACTTGCAAAAGAACGTTTAATTTGTTCTCCATTTCATAGCCAATGATATGGAGCACATATTTGACGAATTATGCACTTATTTGCATAGATCTACAGTTAACAATAATCCGCTGTATTTGCGTAAATGATTCGATACTCGATGACCGTTCAACAGTGTTGACGTATGAACGTAAATGAAAATCTGGTGTGAAAATTGAAAACGTTGAAATTAATAAGGAATCAATTTACCGAACAGAAATTTCAAACGTAGATGAAATCATTAAATACGCACAGTTGTAAACTGGTTGGAAAGTTATAAGGATATAAACGTTGTTTTGTACGGTGTTAATCGTTTTATCTGAACAAAAGCAGTACTGGTTTTAAATACATACATTTTTATGTCGTGTAATAATTATAATACATATTGCAATAAAAGTATTTAATTCGATTTCATGAGTAATGGTAGCAATAAATATTTTATTAAATACAGGGCGCATTGTCTTAGTAAATAATTAAATTTACGACTTAGTCGATCATATCGCAGAGTTTAGAGCATTTGATTATATTTTAATGCGTAAATCAGTCTCCTCTATAATGCTACGTGGTGTTTAATGTTCAGTGCGGCGTCACAGCAATAGGATTAAATCGAACTTATAATTTATAAAAATATTTTTTTTAACGATACTACAATTACATTATCAGTACATCAATACGATATAATATGGATAAATCGTTCCATGACAGTATTTTTTGTTCCTGCGGTATGCACACGATAGTTATTAATTTATTATACGAGTAGATTGGTGTTTATAAAATGTTCGACAATGTACACAGTAAATCAATAGCATTATGAATATTAAATGCAAATAATGATATTTAGTGTAACTCTGTTCAAAGGTTATAAAATACAAATTATCACAGCACAGCTACGTTTTAATCCGAATTGATTGCAATGATGAAATAAAATAAAATTTTACAACCAATATGCAGCAACTACGTGCCTACGTGCGTGAATACGTTCGCGACACTTAAGAAGGTCTTGAAAAATACGAACTACTATAAGGAAATAGCAATTGTTGCGTGCACTTAAACCGGTGAAATGTTTTCTCCGCGAGCGTCAGCGGTTCAGTGACATTCCATCACGGCTTAACACTACCGATATAGGACTTTTACATTCGTGACTTTTAAGCTACGAATTATTTGTCTAACGTGTCGCTGCTTCACGAATTCTTCACACCGCATGGTGTATTCGACTCGTCCGATAAGAATAATAAAAATAGTAAATGGTAACCGTGTATAATATAGTTTGCGGTGTCATGATAGTTTCGTTGGCTTTATTTATTTTATCTGTTATGAAAACGGACATCCGTGTCAATCTCGTGTATTCAAACTTCTGCGTGACGTTTGCATAATAATTATCAACTTGGATGCAGGGTGTTCAATGTACGTGTGCATTCATAACGATTTTTTAATTCGTAGTTTGTGCAATAGGTAGAAAACGTCCATACAGATGATATAATTTAATGTTTGACAAAACAAATTGTACAGTATTTAAACGCTACCAACTACCTGTGTACATACGGTTTAACTGAATCGAAATGTCAAACAGAATAATATTATTAATAGTTTAACGCATACATTAGTGATGCAGTTAACAGCTTTTAATTTTTACATGTCACGAGAAAATGTCTCGCCGATGGTGACGGTGAAAATAATGAAATTATCATCGCGGTCGAAAACAGAAATCAAGCAGTGAAAAATCCGATTTTAATTGATTTCCAACTGTCAATTTACACATTACTTTGTTGATCTCCGGTACATCACATATGCATGTATATGTTCCTCCATAATAGAGGGTCTTTTGAGTTTGGACGCAACGTTCTAAACTCAAAAAAGGCTAGTGATAGGGAAACGTGGAAGTTACTGCAAAGCAATAATTAAATTGAATACTGCAGAAGAAGAAAACGAAACGATAAAACATTGATGATTTTAACGATCTCGCTTTATATGCGTGGCACGATAAAACGGACGAACTGTATCCGAGAACAGAGAGATGTAACAGTAGACAATAATAATTATTATTCATTTAAATTATTATTCAAGTTGTAAATTGTACGCGTTGAATAGCGTGTGAAAATATACCTACACGCGTGCAAGTTAATAATAATTTTATTTTTTACAACCTACTCGATTCGTTGTGGATGTATGGTAAACCGGAGATAATTCAGAACTGGCCGATGGTGTTTCGCGGACCAAAACAAATTGTGCGTTCGATTGGTATAAAAGTCGGGGCGAGTAGCGTGTGAAATTATTTCCAAAAACAAGGAAAGCAAGATTGCCGATTGATTGAAAATGTAAGCACCGGTTCGAGGAGTCGAACGGAGATCGGGAAACGATACGTATCATACGAAAACACGGAGATTACGAATTTCGTGTCGTGTCTCGAGAAGTGGAATCTAGTGATCTCTCTGTTGCGTCATCAAGCGAAACGACCCGGACGATGCATTTTAGGCCGTAGTCGTTGGCCAACCCGCCGACGGGTCTGCTTAAAACTAGAGCCCTAGATCGTATTTTAGACCCGATTAAGAGGAGGTTCGTCTCGTCATTCCGGTAGTCAAAGTACCGTTCTGGACGACGCGTAATTTATAATACCGAAGTCGTGCGGGAAAATACCGGCGCTTTTTGACGTAGTAAACCGCGCGTTCTCGCGTGCGCGCGCTCGTAACTATATATAACGCCCCCTCGCGACGGCGAGATAAAATTATACACGGATGAATATCAAGAATCACGCGGGAAACCCCGTCGGGCCGCTTTTGGATCTGTTTCAATCGCACTAATGCTGTGTTGCCGGACGAACGGCAATAAAACATAATATTCTCTGCGATGCGTTAATAAAATAAATAGAAAATTCGTAAGTTGTCCTTGTTATAATACGCGTCGAACGCATACGGGTGTATATGTATATTTATCAACTTTTTTTTTTTTTTTTTGGCATCACATCCAGACGGTACCCACCACCCGGCTGTATAAGCTCTGTGACTCATCCAAAACACATACACTCAACACACGTATTTCTGTACGTCACTCTCTAGAAGTGTGCCAAACGATGAGTATATTCTATCGGATCGGCTGTTTTCAAATTTCCGTCACGACGGTGTGCAAAGTCGGCTGTTGAAAACCAGCAGAAAGTTTTCCGTAACTTACTGCTATGTTTTTAGGGGCGAATCCTAGTATCGGGACATGTATTCAGGTGAGGTGGGAGGAGTCCATTAGATATAGCGACCTCCTCCCCCACCGTAACGTTTCCGTTCCTGTACATAAATGGTTTTCATCTGTTATCATAAAATACTTTTTTTATAGTATTGCTAGTTCAATAATTTAGACGAAATAGTGTTAATATTTTACTTAAAGTATTTCCTGCTCCTCCCTGCCAAGAAGGTCTAGTACCGTCTATGGTATAAAGTAATGTATATACGAGTATATATGCGTTACGAGTACGTGAAAATAATATTATTGCACAGACGTTTTTTACTCATTGTCAACCCGCGACAGAGCATTTGTAATTTTACTACACTGTTTATTATTTTCAAAATCTATGTTTAAGTTCAAATGATTTATATATTTTATGATCTCGAAAATCGTCGTCATTGTCCGTCCGCGAATTGAGTTTGACTGTATTTCGAATCGCTCGTACAATAATATAATATTGATTTTAAACGCGATCAAATTTCTCCCCGTTAATTGGTCGTCGATTTGTACTCGAAATTTACATACAAGCGAATACCATCGACCGCGAAAGAATATATGATCGACGTATATATCATACATTTAATTGTGCACTCGTTTGTATACATTGGTGTATATTCGGGGAAGAGGTTCCCGGGTCTTGATCCCCCTTTTCAGAAGAAAAAAAAGTTTAAAAGTCATAATTAGACTTGCTACGAAGGTACAAAGAAAGACACGTGATTGTAATCAACTTTTAATTTGTATTTATAATAATAGAATAATATAATTATTAATTCATATCTTATATGTATTTATTTTATATTTTAAAACACACCACTATTTGTGTACATCTGTAACATAATTTTGGAATCACCTATATAAGTTTAAGTAGGTAACATTGCGTCAACGTCTTAAAAAATGCCTCAAAAAAACCATTTTGGTGCACGTAACTGGTAAGGTTGTAAGGTTTGAAACACCTACCGCATCATGCAATGAGCATTGAATCGCGTATCTCTCCGCCTTCGTCATATTATCATCGTCTGATTAGTATGTAGTTATAATTATTATTATTCAGATGCATCGGCCTAACTGCTCATCTTCCTACCGCGTATTATCGATTATTAAAATATGTTGTGTAACTTTTATTATGGGTAATAAACGACATGACAAATACGGACGAAATCTTGGTTATCCAATCATCGATGGTGTCACAACGTGAACATTATTCTTATTGTTATTATTTATTATTTTGGGTACAATAATTACATAACCAGCATGGAGTAAATCACCAGGAGTTACTTCCGGTGGAAGAATGTCTCGATGTCTAACCCAAACGCGAACACGGCACGGAAATGTACCTTGGGTAATATGAAATAACAATTATACCCATTACCTTGGCTGATATATTATTCCTATTTATTCCTGTGTTTACCAAATATTATTTCCATTTTTATTTTATATTTGTTTTCCTTTCATGTTCGTTGTTTTTTGTTTGTTTTATTATTGCCTATTTTATCGAGTTTTTGTGCCTGAAGGGTCTTTTATCGGATTGTCAATCGAATTTGGTATCTTTGTTTTTAAAAAAAACTATTCATATGTTAGTAAGTTATTCCCATAACTCATCTTCAATAAGTTCACAGTCTTCATGAACATCTTGAGAGGCTGTGGCCCATATGAGATTTCAGCGGTATAATGAATCTGAAATGCTACAAGGTATTTTAGATTTCTTGCAGTGCATAAATTATGGCTGTTTTATTATAACTATTTAATTCAGTAATCATATATCGATATTATTATTTATTATTAGAACTCAAACAGGAATAAACGTTTGTACTGTTCTGTCGAATCACTGTATTAAGCATATAATGGTCCAAACAAAAATACAGTTCTTAATCATTGCTTTCTAAACAAATATGATGATAAAAACGCGTGCAAGTAAACGTAATCGTTAGATAGCTGTACCGCGAAGTATTCCATCATACTTGCAAACGTATAATACATAAAGCGTGCTATCCAATATTATATTATTTCATCGCGTTTCACTAGAATTTTAACTGAACCTTTAGGTGAACACACCTTGAAACAGATTGTTGACGTGGTGGAATTACATTTATGAATATGTTATTTTTGGTATAAACGAGATGAAAGTTATACGTATTGTACCTAATAATTATACTAATGTAATATATGTATAATACTGTTGCGTGCGATCGCTTTATACACATTTGAAAATTATAACTATTATGTGCGAATTATTTAGTAAGCTATTTCGCAATAATGTATTTGAATTTTTTTACATAAGTTTTCTTTTTTAATACAAAGGTATTTAGTGAACATATAGTAACAATTGACGCCACACGTCTATATGCTTACTAACTGCAACCGGTTTCTCTGTGTTCCATATTTTACGATGCAACGATAGTTTTGTCATATATTACCGAGTATATTCTTCTAAGTAACCTTTGGTATATTAGAACGAGACATTTGCATTCCACGTACATGTACTTGTACATACGATTTAAGTATACATTTTGCACATAGTTCGTAATTGTACAATTCGTAATAAATAAACAAATGATTATATTTCGCGAATATTCCTTTATTGTATTAAATTTATTGTGATATTCTATTAACCATCAATTAAATTAAAATACTTTTTGTGAAATAACTATAGTTGTACATCGTTTTAATAATTAATAAAATGTTGGGGTATTTTAAGTACTTTGAGATCAGATGTATCAGAATTAAGAACAAAACTAAATGCACGTTGACAAAATAAAGTTATAATGTGATTTTATTCAAGAAATGCACAAAAACTACTAAAGTATTTATTGTACAGGAGCTGTAAAACAGAATTGACATCATTGATATATTTTAGGCCTAATTATCTACTTAAATCATTTTTTTTTATTTGTTTTTATTATTCTTAATATCAACACTATAATAAATAGAACTGTAAAGAAAATATATTTTTTTGGTTCAATCACTATTTGGGCTGAAGAAGGTAGAGTTTTGACTGTAGAGACTATTGAAAACCATAATTTTTTTTTATTAGAAAAAATCCTATAGGATTTTTCAATGCAAGGATTTTGTTCATAGTTATATTTGAGTATAATATGTTTCGCGAGTTATAAGGGACTCGGAAGATATAATTAAATAATGAGATCGAGTAAAAAGAAATTGTTTCTTCTGTAACTAACACAAACAATTTGTTACGCGTAGAAAGTTTAGAATGTTATACTTAAAATTATCAAGTGTTCAAAAATAAAACTAAATTAACTGATTTAAATTATTTATACTTGTATACAATATATTCGTTATACTTAAGAATTTAAGTGTATTATAGGCTTTAACAAATGATTGATCATAAAAGACTTATTTGGACGAGAAACATAATCATATACGTAAAATATTGAAAATGATTGTAAAAAATGCGAAAAGAATCATTCATTTTCTCAATTGGTCATTATGCTGAAATAATAATACGTAACTACATTGAGTATATTATAATATACTCGTATTAGCGTTGCAACAAGGGTTGTGCATATTGTTGGACAACAAAATTTTTCTCGTCCAAAATCCGAATCGTTAAAACTTATCACCGATACGAAAATAAAACTGTTGATAATCAGATTTATTTATCAGTGCATTACATTACACAATATGCAATGAAATATATATCATAAATACTTGTACGTATAAGAGAGCATTTACGAAACAGTATATGTTGATGTACATGCAGTGATATTTCCATCGATTTTGTTGAGAGTATACTACATCGACGAATATGGAAGTATTTACGATTTGGGTGGTTTTGGTGCTAAAGGGTTGTAAATATTAAAGAACAATTGAAATGTATACATTTTTATATTTTAAGGGTATAGAAATTAAAACATATGACGATAATACGCAAGTATATATCATATAAATTGAGATTATAATAATTAGAAGAAGCGTATGGTAAAATGAGACGAAAGAAAAAAATGAGTAAGATAGTTGCGGCTACTTATCGTTTATGGATATTTGAGATTCTTGTGGTTAAGAGACTACATCACGCTCCGATAACACGTGTTGAATACCTAAGTGGAGAACATTAGTGTAGACATGTAATGGTAGTAGTATTGACAGTAGTAGTTGTAATAGACAACGGTAGTAATAATAATTATAAGTAATAGTGATTATCGTCGATGACTTCGAGTCCAAATAATATACATCGAGTATACTCCCTCTTTGGGAGATGGTTCAGATCTGTTTATGGTTGGCTATAAATACGAGTTATCAACGGCTTAAAATTCGGATAAAATGTGTAATTCTCACTATAATTAAATATTAAATACGACTTATAAACGATTCTGAACTTTTTCAACCATTTACAAACGTTATAAATGTTATGGATTTTATACATTCTAATTACGGTTTAATTTTAAACGATAAAAATATTTCCACTTAACATTAATGGAAAAAATCAAACTGTATGGAACTATACAATATCTCAGCTTCATTCAATGAAAAAACAAATCTTTAGGATTTTTGTTCAACCACGTTTCATGTAGAAAATGTTCAAAGTGATCAGAAAAGGTGAAAAAAATTGCGGATCATCCTTAAATTTTGGAAACACCCATAAAACGAACGTCACCATACACACACACACACATACACACTCACAGATCCATCGTCTTCAGTTGCTAGTACACCAATTACCAGGTATAATATAACGTTCGCAAATTTATATGCGAAAAAAATATTGGCCCGTACACAATCACTGTTACGGGCACGCACACACACACGCGCGCGCGCGTAATTTATTCCACACCAAAAAATTATGCCGATTGTGTTCATTTGTTGTCGTATTTTTTTTTATTTGATTTTTTTCTTTTCGCGTTTCGCTACCGGCCTCGTTTTATACGAGATTCCTCAGTGTCGTGTCGTTCGTCGAAGTTTTTTCCCTTCTACACACACACACACACATATATAGTATTATATACAGTATTTATGCGCCCGACATGATTATCATCCTTCGTCGTCTGTCAATCGTATGCTGCCGGCCTCGTGTACACAGGCGGTTTTATATTTATAATACGCGAGTTTCTGCACGTGTGTGCGTGCGTGCGAGCGAACCTGCGACGACGGGTCGAGAGTATAAACGCCACCGCCACCGCCGCCGCCTTTTTCCATACTTTTATACGCCTCTATTAACATTTTTCGTCGGTATATTATACGCATTATGTATACGGCGCGCGCGTTCGCGAGTTGCCGCAGACACGAAAAATACCTTTGACAGGCGGCGGCGGCACATTATCGTGTATTTTATTATATTGTCCCCTTACACGGCGGCGGCGGCGGCGAGGGGAGAGCGGATTATTATTATGCGATTTAGATTTATGCGGTCGCGTCTGCGCGCACGGCTGCACGCCTGCGCTCGACGACGACCGCGCGCGCGCTCGCCGTAGTCGCCGGAGATCATTTTAATGACGGCGTGCCCGGGCCTAGACGACAGATGCCAATCAAATGTGTGGCGTATACGTTCTTAAATCATTTGACCGAGACACCGAGGGAATGTTGGACATTTTTGGTCTGCACGGTGGCGGCCGGCCTTGGAATCGTATACGTAGTCGTCGTCGTCGTCGTCGCTTATGTGTCCCTATACCGTGCGCCTATACCTAGCGTATGATACATAATGGTATATATTTTATGCGTGTGTACGTATTCATTATACGGTATGTCAACCGTACATCGTACGTGGACGCCGCCAGTGTCCGAGACCGGGTAGGGCAGCTTCAGCTCGTCCCGCAAGTTACTCCCCGACGAACAGCACACGACGACGTATTCAATACTTCGCGCGGCCCTCGCGTTTTTGCCCGTACCGCGCGTATACGTTCACCGTGGCCGTCCAAAACTTCAGTTTCACTACCGATGAACGCTTGATCGACGGTACACACCAATATATACATCCGTCACACTACACTAGCACATATCTCTTCCAGTCTCCTGTCCTTAATGATTGCGTTTTTATTTCATTAAATATTATTTTGCTATTTCAACACGAATATTATGTTTTCCAACGTACCACCCTTCCTATTTTCCCTTACCAAGTGACCGTATTTTCCTAATTTTGTTTCGTCTGTAATCACCGTTACTAATTATAAGCGTTATTTTGCAGTGGGAGCAGGTCGGACGCGATGGGATGGCTAATCTGGCATGTGCCTAAAGCTTTCGCGAAACGAAGTTACATTTTTTTAAGTTCATTCCCGTAGAAGTGTACATCTTACAAAGGAATATTGCATACTAGACCTACTGCATATTTTACCTTCCAATTTTTTGTGGTGATTAATGACATTATTTTTCCTATTATTTGCTTATTGATTTCTCCAATTATAAGAACTAAAAGTATTTAATCGATTGATTTACGTTACTCCTTAATTATTACTAAATAATTTGAATATTAATCCATGATAATTCTTTATCTTTATTATTAAATAATCATTATTTTTTTCCTCCAAAAAATTACATAAAATATAACGTTGAGGAGAGGGATTAAAGAGTGTAAAGAACTCGAAAACTTTGTCCAGACCTTCACAAAACCTAGAACCAATCTTAGTGCACCCGCAGTGATAGTAAATTGCGAGTAAAAATATTCTTGTTATTTTTTAAACTGCCCGTAAATTACAGCCATCCATAAGCTGAAAAATATAATACACGTACATAAATGTACGATACCGTGTAGACTTTTGAGTGGCGAAACGTAGTATCAAGCGGAGGGTTGACGAAGCATCACTACCTAGGTAGTATCCAAATTTTATTTTTCTCTACTCTTTTTTTTTTATTATTTTATTCTTTATCATTATTCAGAATATAAATATATACATGCATGTCTATATCATTTTATTGGTATAAAATAACGTGTTTGTATATGATTCTTTAATCGCGTTCGTCGCCGCTCGCAATTGAAAGCGCGATGGTAAATAACTGTTTCGTGTACAAATAGGTTTCGTACACGTAAATATAGAACTCGAACTGACCGAGAGCGTATGTGTATACTGTACATGCACATGCGTGTGTGCACGGTTAATGTTTACGTTTTTAAATTACCATATTCGACGGGCAACTATTACGATACGTCGATAAACATTATATTATTGTAGCCGCAGTGTTAAAGGCGCGTGCGTTCATCACCGGTGTTCATCAGTAGTCGGTACCGCTCTGTACACACATACATTTTATATTATACACATGTCACGGCGAGTGGGTTTTCTCGCGTTAATTTTACGCTTTTTGCTTACGGACATTTCGTTCACAATTTTGCTATGTCTTACTAACACGGTCAAAAGTCTATAGAAATTAATAAAAATATTGTGGAGTTATTATAGATCTAATATTATTTTATTTTTACTTGAAATAAAAATCGCATTAAGAAATTCAGAAATATTATCATTATAATAACGTATAATATAGTTGATATTTTACGGGTCTCGATATTTATGCATTTTCCAAAGAGCCACAGTTTGCATGTTAAGAAGCCGCAGGTTCTCGACCCCTGTTCTAGAACAACGGGTGAACAACTTACAGACGCGGAAGACAAGAAACTGACCATCTACATATATCTTACTTTAATGTATTGATTTAGCTTTAGTTTTTTTTTTTTAACAAATAACAAAAAAAAATTTAATATTTTAGTTGATTTATCAGACTCAGATTATTGATGTCACATAAGTATTATTGTAATATTTTTAGAACATTTTAGTAATAACTCGTCTATAGTATAATAAAATATAATTATTTTTTCTTTCCACTGTGTTTGTTTACAATTTTACTCTTCCGAACTCCGATAGAAATCATACGTCGATCCTTGCTCTAGAAATAAAAGCGTAGTAGTCATACCATCGAAAATGTATGTTCTGTAGAAAACCTACGCAGAGGAGAAACTTGGAAGAACGTTTTGACTAAGCTGAAGAATATTTCGAATTCAGAAAATGGAAATTATGAATTTATGGAACTATAGTTCGAAATGAAAATTCGTTTTAGCACATAATATTGCTTTTTATTGATTTTTTTCTCCTCGTATGAATACTGTTGTTCGGGTTTTTACGATCTGTTTGTGTCTAGCCAGTACGCCGAGCTATTTCGAACGGTGTCGATTAAAATAAATCGGGCGCGCGGTTTTAATGCGCTTACGTGTGTGGCTGATACGTACATCGCGGCCGACTCGGAGGTGTACGATGTAAACATTATATCCGCGCAGCAATAGTGGCGGCGGCGGTAGTTACCGGGAGAGTTCCAATAAAACAAATCGACGACGTATTAGCTACCGAACGGTTAGGGCCGCATTAATCGTACGTTTATTATAAATATATAAATATACGTATACGAGTATTATACACGACGAACGTGTGTACCTACTGCGCGTACTGTATTTATTATACTGTACTACTACTACTACTACTACTACTACTACTACTACTACTAATACTACTACTGCTGTATGACTATATGAGACGACGACGACGACGACGAAGACGATGGATGAGACGCAAACAGGTCTGCCACCGGGGGGACCACACACACGGTTCGCGGCCCGCGGGATGGGCCCTCTCTCCGACTTCGACTTGGACGACTTAGATGACGGCGGCGGTGGCGGACAATCGTTTCGGCCGCCGCCACCGCCGCCGTCGCACCGTTATACGCTGCGAACGTATACATACCCGTTGTACGCGAACGGATCATCGCGTCATGTTGGTTTTTTCGAAATTCGGTTTCCCGCCAAAACCGGTTCGGGAACACCCAAAAAGCCACACATACAGTGGGTGACGGCGAATTGCCGTTTTTCCCCGCCAAAAACTTTTTTGTTACTTTTTTTTTTTTTTTTACCTAGAAAATCATTCACTTGCCGTTTGGTGGCCTCAACACGACGCGAATCAGACTCATATGGGTTTTTTTTTCTTGTCCCCGAACGAGAATCACCTGTCTAACGAATTAGCAGACCGTCTGTACTCTCTCTCTCTCTCTCTCTCTCACTCCCACTCTTTCTCTTTTGAAAAAAATATTTCCGAATCGCATTATCATATTTATTAGACACGTGCTGTCGTTCGTCTACGCCGTACATAATAAAGTATGAACGTGCTGCGCGTGTGTGTATAGGAAATTGGCAAGTATTTATATAATTGTGACCGAAACCACTCGGAGAATGTCACTGTTATTAAATTTTTGTTGTAAATTAAACGATCGAATCAAGAGAATAAGACGTGAGGTGATACAGTGTTATTGTTTTCTTTCTCTATTTTGTTGTTTTTTTGTCTGCTCGTCACATCTTTCAAATATATAAATAAATGTTTATATACTCGTATATATTTAGAAGTAAAATATTTGTTTCTGTCTCTTCGCAAGTGTATTGCTACATAAATATCATTAATCGTGGAAATAATTATAATAATGATGATCATCGGATTTTATTCTGTGACCGCGTATAAATTGTATGTACTTCATATATAATATAATATGTTTGTGGTTGGTTAAGTATCATATTATAACGTTTAATTCACTCAAAGCCATCATATGATGTTCTATTAAAAAAAAAAAACATTTTGCGCAACACATGTGAAAATATAATTATTATACACTCAAATTATGTAGGTGTGCAAGTTAGTGTATAGGATATATGGGCCGTAAACGACGACCGATACGGATATCAAGTACAGTGGGGGTGGTAGATATGTTATTATTTTTCGAGATAAACGGACTACTATCGCGGTCGTGTGTCTGCACGACGGAAAACGCGTTTTTCGGCTAACGTATCGAAGCGTCTCGCGCGATGTGCAATACATAGATAGTATACGTATACACCGTACGCCGTTGTTGTTATAGTATTATTATTTATACGCATCATATACATAGCTGGTATAAAAATGAAACATATATGCACACATGTCGTTTTTGTTTGGACAGGATAATAATTGTCTAGTCGAAGCAAACGGATTATTTCGATATTTTAATAAGTATTATTAGATAAAATATCAAATCGAACGTAATTTAAAATAACCAGCCGCGGATCACCGGAGGGGCCACAACGTATTTCCATTTCGTCCGGACTTCAAGATTGTTCATGTAGCGGTTCGTGTGATGTTACATGACATTCCTGGGTATTATAGTATTTACCAAACTAATTTATTTTTTTTTTGTATATATCCATAAGCATAATGTGAAGAGAAAAAGAAAGAAAAACACTGACGTGTCGAATCGCGTGCTTAAATTTCATTCGCTTTTAACGAACTTATAAATCATTTTAAATACATTTGCACGCGATATATTGTGTACATGTATATTTGTCTATAAACACGATAAAATATTGTCAATTACACGAACGTGATACTAAAGCTCATGAAAGTAGTGTATCGGGTCACCGAAGTTACTTATCTGTTGCCGAGACGAACGGCAGCTCGATGACAACGTGGCCAACACTGAACATCCGCCGACACAGCCACAACTCCCCCTCACCTCACCGAATATTAACCTCAACCTTGGTATATAAGCTCGGCTACGGCATGACTAAAACGTTTTCGGACGCGGTCCATTAAATCATACCTACGCGCGAACGGCCCAGCTACTACTTTTTCGCCGCAAAGGTAACCCGTCGCCGAGGGAACATTATTTTTGGCCATCGCCGTTTTGGCACGTGGCCGGCCTACGGCGGCGGCGGTGGCGGCGGTAGCGCAATCCGTCTTGGTCGACCGTTTGCGGTGCAAGTCGAATGCAAATCTCCTCTCGAGCAGCGGCGTGCGTGCGTGTAGTGCTGAGGGCTCGTAAGTCGTTTATAAATCAGACAAGAAATATACATACATGTATATACGTGCGTATTATATTTATCGTCAGCCGCGGCCATGTGATCGGGCGTATATGCGTTTCAAGTCCCATTTATATACACGTTGCACGTTTTATATTCGTTATAAGTTCACGTCAGCGCCACTGCTATCATACACTTTGAATAAAAAAAAAAAAAATAAATAAAAAAAACGCTCGTAGGATGGAAAAAAAAAATTATAAATCGATTGTAATATAATATACGGAACCCAAGAAATGAAAATGATAATTTTTAAAACGCGTTCTGAGCTATGGAGTCGCGTACGTATTCTGTGGGTACTGGAGCAACGCAAAAAAACGTGGGTCCGTACGATATTACAATTTTTAAATTTTTTTTTATTGTTTTTGTTTTAATTACCGTCTGTTTGTGCGGAAGTGTGAGAAGTTTGTGTGTGTGTGTGTGTGTGTGTGTGTGTGTGAGTGTGTTGAATGAGACCGTCAAATTCTTTTTGATGTGTAACCCTTTGACGAAAAAAAACCATTCTGCTACGGTTAACGACTAGGTAGTAATAATAATAATTATTATTATTACATCGTGCGCGCTCGAATTTGTTCCAGTAATATATATTTATAAACATAAATACGTACACAAACACACACACACACACACACACACACACACACACACACACACACACACACACTACACATGCTAACACGACGGTTTTATAAGTATGACACATTTTTTCTCTCGACTTTTTCCCATACTATACGTTGAAATCAGATAATATGCGAAGGTACTCGCTACACGTATATCATATTATGAGTATCAGAGGTCTGAGCTCGTTATGATAATGCGCGCGCGCGCGTGTGTGTGTGTAAGATATGTGTGGTGGTAACTGCAGAGAGGTATTTAATAACGCGATGTACATTTCGCTTTTGTGAGGCTTCTATAGTTACTTTTCGTTTTCATTATTTTGTTATGTAGGCATGTAATTTTTCCCGAAACATTATTTATGTAAACTCGTACAATTGTATTCAATCAAACGTCATCGGCCAACGTGGAACTCGCGTTATAATTATCTTCCATCGCGCGTACCAGTGTCTACATCACACAATCTTTTGTTGGATAAAAATATAATGTATGGAACTACTATTTTACTGCAATAATTGTTTAGTTGAATTACGAAATGAGCATTTCCGCGGCAAGTCTCTATCTTACCGACAGTTAATTAACTAGTTAAACTCAGAGAAATGCATTTGAATATATGTATTTAACGAAAGAGTTTTATCATACTACGAGCTACAACTAGTGTACGCACCGTACAATCGTACTTACACAAATTAGGTTTAAAAAACGAACAAATACAGAAGCAAGGTTAGTTATGTGCAAACTTCACTAATGTGCAGAGTAGAAAAAACTATTGTAATTTACCAATGTCACAAAAACCTCGGGTGTAAGTTGAAAAAAGCAAGATACGTTCAACTAAGAGTTCTTCTTTATTATACTTGGCATCAATTTCGGGACATTTGCACGTTTTAATTTTCTGTTACTTTTGTTTTAAATTTATCTTTCAAGTTTGTTATTAATTTTTTACTGTAGCCATCTGAATTAATGCAATAAATATATGTATATTTATATATAATACGCGTATTTGCGTATTATAATAAAATTTCTAAACATTTTAAAACAATCGCTGCGTAATGACATTTTTTAATGTATGTGATCATAAAATGTATGAAATTGTGTTTCTAACAAAATACAATGTAAATTATATCACCGCTTCAGTCAAAAACAAATGCATGTTGTAGCAATAGAAAACCAAGATGAAAATATAATATAATATAGATAAGAATATATTTGAAAAAAAATAATAATAGGTTTACAATAATAATGTCACCACTCACAGCGGTGCATAATAAAAAGATGTGTAACGGGCAGACCGTTATAGGTGAGGTAATACCGAAAACGCGGTGTTTCGTCAGCTGCTGCTCCGCGTCTTATTATTCACAATTTCGAGATGTGAAAGGCTACTAATCATTGTCATGCGTCATATTATTTTCAACTCGACTACTAAAATAGAGCGACGTTTTTCTAATGGTCTATTCGTACAATATTATCATACAAATCACATTATACGTACTTACGGCTGCAACAGCGGCGGCCGGCGGGTTACGACGTAAAGCATTTACGTCTGAGAATTTTTGGACGGACGCAATTCTCTCAGACGCCGATGTCTACGTGAGAAAGTAAGTGGGAAAATATATACATTGCACAACGCGCGCGCACACACACACACACACACACACACACACACATATATATTATATTATTTTAATATTATGTGGCCTTCGTCGTGCGGTTATAAGGTTATAAGGCAGGACGTCAAAGCCCCTGTAACCCGCAGTTTCTGAATCACTGCAGCCACAGTCGTAATCCTAGTACATAAATTTAGTACACGGATGCGATAAATTGCGGTGTAAAAAAAAAAAAAAAAAAGGAAAAGTTTTACTTGGCACTTGTAATTACAAAAACGTATATAATAGTAGTGTCTAGTGAGATTTACGCTAGTGAGAGAACGAAAAACCCGCGTGGTCGACGAATTTGCGTCGTACACATTTCGAATATCTTCAACAATTGGCAGCCATAATTTTTTTTCTTTTCGAAAACTTTTGAAAACTGTTAACGTCGATAAGACGGCGTACGAATGTTTACCAATCGAAAACGTGGGATGTTGAAAAACAATAATGATGTTTTACCGGCGGGAATCGCACGGATGGATGATATAAATGAAAAACGTACGTAACTATACAAGGGCATTGAACTATCGCAATACGCATCATCCTAAAACTATATATACTCCGAAACATGTATATCTACGTTTCTAGAAAAATAAAATGTGAGAACCAACATGGTATAATACATCTATATATTTTATCGAATGGTTGGCAAATCAATCGATTATCGAAAACGTTCCAATCGGTTCTACAGTTTGTGAGCGTTCAAAGTGTATACGATATTTGCGTGACAAATCTAAACGTACGAGTAAAAGTAAATAATATAATCGTCATGTGTATTTTTTTTTTTTTTTTTACAGCGGCGCATACAACATAGTGTCTAAAAATCGTTTCGATGTCACATGTCGCAATTTATGTATACCTATATATAATTCACAATAATATGTGATATATACGTGTATAGATTCAGTGGCGGTCAGGTGTCATTTGTTGGTACGCACGCGCACACATCGTACCCACCACTGTACAAGGACCCAAAGAAATCCATACACGAACGCGCACAGACAGATATATATTTATGTTATGTGTGTATGTGTGTATACGCGTGCAGCAAGAAATAATGCGAAATATGTTTCCGAGGCGCTAATATATCTCGGGTTTCATAAATCAAAAAAAAAAAAAAAAAGTGTAGGTATTAAATGGAAAAAAAAAGCGTACAGTATATACACGGTGTGATAAAAACAAACATATCGGACACAGCCGAGGAATGTACAACGAAGAAAGACGCAGAGAGAGTGAGCGCAGGTATCTACGAGTACGTCGTTATACGTGTATGGTATATAATATATAGGCACTACAACAGCTACTACCCGTTATTATCGCCCGACCGATCTTAGTCGTCGTCGAACGCACTCGCGGTTTTTAGATCATTTGAAAAGTGAAAGCCATCGGAGATGGCAATCGTAAAACGTTCGGAATTCCACTGCCGGTTTTTATAATATTCTTTTTGCTGTTGCAGAAACGGTGCACGAACGAGTATGTGCGTGTGCGTTGCGCTCTTTTTGGAACGCTGTTACCACCGGCCGCCACCACCAGAATCGGACGGTCGACTTTTATTTGCCGTAAATAATATCAGTATTAGGTAATTTTTTCCGTTCCCACTGGTGTAGCAAGGGTACAGCGAATTATGCCTACGCCAGAGACGCAAATTGCAAAAGGGTGCAAAACTGTGCAAAAGTCGTATTTCTATCCTACAATTAAATCGACATTTTCCATTATACTTTTTGAAGTACGTAGATGTTGTCTATCTGTACACACTACGTGCGAATTGAATGATGAAATTATGAAAATAGGGTATTTAAATAAAAAAATTCATATGAAAAAATGTTTGATAAATTTGCCAGTCATAAAGCAAGAAAATCAAATTTTCAAAGTTCAAAAATAACAATGTAATATAATAACTTATAAGTATAAATTGTATACTTAAAAATATTAGTAAAATTAAAGATTAAAAAAAATATCATAAAATCAAACTTTAAATGGTTAGAAAGGTAACTTTTTCCAAGTTTGCCAGGGGCGCTAGCCAGTCTTCCTACGCCATTGGCCGTCCCGCGGACATTAAGACCGTTCGTGTTTCCATACTTTTATCCTTTTATTCTGAAAACCGGGGTACGTTCCTTTTCGAATGTCCCTTATACGTTAAAATTTGAACCACGGGATCTTGTCGATATTATAATACCAGAAGAAACACGAGCACATGCAAACACTGCTCACACGCATACGTAAATATATCGATATGAGGATACTGATGTATTATATTTTAGTTATTACTATTCGATTCGCCGACACTTGTACACGATGATTGGTATTATTCGAGTGGCACGCATCTGTCTCGGGTCGCGTGGCGACAATGACGACGACACTCAAACGAATGATATGACGTATATGGGTGTAAATAAATAATTAAATTTAATAGGTTTCATCTGCGCATGCATCGTAAGTCCTTATTAAGAATTTAAGGGGCAACTATTGCTAGTTTTTCGACCAACAGCTGCCTGTACGTAAACTACGTGTAAAACTTATCAATTTTAATATTTGACAAATTCGCAACAGTGTGCTCGCTCACGTCATAACGTAATCGTCGATCGATTTTCATTCAGCGAAACGCGAAAACTGTTAATTGTTACGTCTATATATTTACACGCTCATACCTCTTAAACAGACGTGTGTATTATTATAACACACATGATTTTCTGCACACACGTAAATACATATATATATATATATTTTAATATATATATACGCAAGCGGTAGCCGTTCAAATATTTTTTCTGAACGACGCACGTTAGTTACAGTAACCGTTGGAAAACAGGCGCGGGGTAATAGGGTAAGTGATTAAAGAATTATAGAAACGACATCTGGCGTAGACAGTAATTTTTGTGTTTTTTCATCGAAACACTTACATTGTAATTATTATTATTATTATGATTGTCCACATAATGTACGTGTACCTAAATATAATCATCGTATTGTGCCAAAAGTTCACACGATTGCGCGACGTGCGACTGAAAGTCGATTATAAACTTATACACGCACGTACACACGTTGCATAACAACATTCGACTCGAAAATGTATTTAAAACCGTAAACTCGTACCACACTGGGCTTGAAACGTCCTTGTTTTTTAAATACATATTATAACTCGGGAATGTACATACGTTTACAAAACGTATAAGTACAGTACTTTTTAACAAGCCAAAGTTGCGTTGTTTTCGTTTCGTTTATATTTGATGGAGCAATGTGAGCGAGATGAGTTGCAACTTAATATTACAATGTGAATACTTAAAGTCGCGTACGAAATTATCACTGTCTTCTATTTTATATCAAATTTTGTATTTTCTTATCATGTATATTGAGGTGTGTGTACATGTCATACATCTTAAACACTTAGCCAAAGGTCGGAAAAAAAATCTGTTCCACGCATCGCAAAATTCAACTTTGAAATTGACTGTACATACGTAAGTGTACAACTTTTGTACATTCTATATAGTATTTGAGCTCCGTTATAAATATATAATATACATTTGACTGTCATCGTTTAAGATTTCGGAGTTGTCGTCTGATCGTCTTTTGTTGTCGTTTCTCTTTTGGGCGATCTGCGGCGATGCGGGAGAATATAAAATATAATAATAATAATATTGTATTATTATGTTTGACCATCAGATTATTTACAATAATTTAGTTCGGTCATGTACTCGGCGTCAACGTCCTCCGGCCACCCCAATGAACCAGCGGTGGCGATTTAAAGTTATATGTATAGTAAGAATATTGTATAGATGTTCAATAAATGTATAGACACTTTCAATGGGATTTTGCGAATTCAGCGTATCTATATAATACCCATTAGCCGCCGATCGATGAATTTTTTTTTTCACCGATGCAACCGTTTTTATTTTCTGATATTATTTTTCTTCTCGTAAAACGTATTATATATACACGTTTTTCCGATCGTCCCCACCATCCATCGCCCAACACAATCCGTTTTGGTTTTCCGGAGACGGTACGTTCACAACACAAAGTGGAAAGGCAACTACGACGTTACTACCGCCACCACCACCACTAACAGGAAGTAGTGTGTCCAAACGACCGAGAACAGAGTATAATTTACCTCACCTACTCGTCACCGATGCCGCCGACGCACGGCCGTCGTCGGCAATCACGCACTCGCAGTTTTTCTCTTACTTTGCTGCGCCAATCCACGCACATGGACCACCAAAAAGAATCGAGAATATAATACTCGTGGTAAAAAATAAATATTAAAAAAATAAAAAATAAAAGTAATAAAAAACCGT
Organism: Sipha flava; assembly: GCF_003268045.1. Taxonomy (NCBI): domain Eukaryota; kingdom Metazoa; phylum Arthropoda; class Insecta; order Hemiptera; family Aphididae; genus Sipha; species Sipha flava. The sequence goes on from NW_020273327.1 coordinate 23,831, forward strand.
CAGACAGCGGAACTGACGAATACGTGAGCGACCGATTAGACATGCTATTGAAGCGATTTAACTCAGTAAAGAAAAAAAAAAAACGGAAAAACTATATAAAATAATAAATATATATAGTATACGTAATAAAAAAAAAAAAAAAAAAAAAAAGGATTTAAGACAAAGCCAAGAGTCCCATCCGGCAACGTACCTGGGCTGACCCAATTACCGATTTGTCACGGCCCTTGTCTTCGATTTCCGGTCTTGTACGCGACGCGTAATGGTGGCCCCCCCCCACCTATGTTCCTTGATGTCCACCGATCGAAGTGCTTCGGCTGTTTTCCGGTCAAAGTATACGTCTATACAATGCGCGGTATTACAAAGCGACGGCGGAAGGGTTATTCCCCGTCGGAGATGCGTACACAAACGACTGCGTTTGTGATCCACGAAAACGACGCGTTTCACCTCGATTCTCCCCCCTGGACGACGACCGCCGGCTTTGTGTAACGGTACGACGAGTGATTCACACCGGTACACGTACACGCGCTTAACCCGCGTTACAGCCACCGGTCGCGTTTCCCCGACGGCGGCCTCATACACCGACGGAAATCTTTTGTAAAAACTTATAAACACGTCCGACGTTTACGTTCGTGCGGGGTGTACGAACCGGGGAACGGAAAAACACCGTCCGTATTTATATATTTTGATATACGTTACGCGCGCAGATGCACGAGCGTGATCCGTCCGACAACGATACGCGATCGTACGTTACACGACGGCGACGTTTTAAGGATTTCGGGTTCTTTACTGACAACGTCGTCGTCGATCACATCGTTATTATATATTACAATCTTACTGCTGTACATATAATCTCGGTGCTCGTGAGTCCTAATTCGCATAAGATACAAGCAAACATGCTCAATTATACTGTGTAGTGTACCCGCCCGTCAAAGCTTACGCAAAACTAGATCTTATACTCGTATAAATACGTGACAAACATACGACAAATAGGTGCTGCGAACATAATGCGCGTAGAACCAAGTGCTTTATTGGAAACGATATGATGTGCGTTCTTGTTTTTACACATGCGATCGGATTCAATCTTACAAGCTAAAATTTGATTCGTTACGTGTTCTTTTTAGATAAACATTTATAATAGCTTGACGCGCGTGCACATATGAGACAATAATATACTATTTACAAGTACAGAAAATGTGAAACAATAATCACAAAACATATATCACAGCAGAGCCGTTATTGGCTATTCAGAGATCCTTGGGCACATAAAGTTTAAGGGCCCTTTTTGAAACAAAAGTACGATTATTATTCCACATTAACCAACTAATTTCTAAATTATAACAAACATTTGGAATTCGAAATGATATTTTTATAGCTACCTCTTTGTTTAAAAACGTATCAACGATATTATTTTACCGCACGTCGCTGTACATCGGTAAATTGTTGTTAATCAAATTTATCGTTAAAGAAATAATCGTCGCATTTATAGCGTTTAAATTTTGAGTTGAATATTATTCAATATTGTTTTTAAATTATAACTCATTATTTAAGCAAATGACAAAAATACAAAAAAAAAACAGTCAAATATTTAGCTATAAAGCCTCTTCGACCGGGGGGCTCCGTTAGTACGGGATCCCTGGGTTTGTGTCCCACATGCCTTTAGGGTAAATACGGCAATGCTTACACGCGTAAGCCGATCGTAACCGATCGCAGGCATTTAAAGTATGTATCGCGCATAAACTTTATTCGAATTGCACGACACATACTCGTATATCCTGTGTTTAGGACAGGGGTGTATTTAAACTTAATTCTATGGGGAGGGACTCAAATTTTTTCTTTAATTCAGGCTCAAAATGTACAAGTAAATTTTTTGGTAATATTTAAATCAGGTGAATCCTTAATATTTGTGGTTTTTTTTTTTAATCTAATGCCGGATCCACTTAGACTTGGTTTTTTTTGTAGTTATTTTTTAACACCTATCTGTGTTTTGAAAGTTTCGCTTGTGTTTTATTTAATTTTTCACTAAGTATGGACCAGGGCTTAAATCAAAATAATATATATTTTTTATCGTTATGGAACACTTAAACGTTATAAGCAATTGAGCGTTTAATGCTATAAATAATTTAAACGTTATTCAGTTTAAACGTTTAAAGATTTAAAAAAATTTGCCATTTACCGTTATTGACAATAAAAACGTTATGAACAATTTAGCGTTTTGCGTTATTTAAATAAGTGTAAGATTTGAAACGTTTTCAGATGTAGTATTTAGAAACCAGTACTATACAAAATAACATTACATATTTTAAATATTATATTATATATATATATATATATATATATTATATTTAACCAGGGGTGTATTGGTAAATATATTTATGGTTATACGCACTAAAAAATATGGATATTAATCTTAAAATAAATTTTCTTGCTTCGTTGGACAGTTGTTTTCTCTCGATACGTTCGAAAAAATATAATTAATCCTTTGTAACTACATGTTTATAACTTCTATTAATACTATAAAACATAATACCACAAGATATACATTTGCAGCGTGTTATAAATTGTATGATGCAAATTTAAGAACCATGGGTTGAATTTTCACACTCTATACTATTTTATTCAATGTTATTCACTACAGTTAACAAAATGCATTAAACACAGCGTACATTGTAATCTTAAACAGCTAAATATTTCAATCAATTTCATGGTTCATAACAATTTTTCCATCGAACTATTAAATTATTATTAGTTTTTTTGTTTTTGAATTATTTTAGAAGCGTATACCTGTAAAATAATATTTTTCATAAGGTATACGCCGAAAATCGAAAATTTGCTGATGTGTATACGCCGTATATGCGCGTATACGTAACCAATACACCCCTGCCTTTGACGATATTTTCTTTTTGTAATTCTCATAACTCATTAACTTATAAATAAAGCAATCATATTTGTTGTATAACAACAATAAAATTCACATACCACGTAAAATATATATTTATTGTCAATTTATAACTTATGTATGGTGTATTACTACTAATGTTTCAATGGTGTTCACCGAAATTATTTTTGATGAAGCAGGCCAAAGGGTTTCGCGCCGACAATATTCAACGTATTTTCATAAAGCATATTTATAAATTATAATTGGTAATGCTTATTTATATATTATTAGTTGATAAATTGATTACTGTTTTAAACATCTTTTTATATATATTATTTAGATTACCTAGTAATTTATCAATTTTATAAAAATAACTATGTTCCAAATATATTTTACTGATAGTTATAAATATTTTTCGATGGCAATTTCTTTTATGTTTTAATCGTTAATCATTTTTCCGTTTCTGTTTTGTTATCTGTTATCGATTTCAATCGCTTTTTGAATAGTTTAATGTTATACCTACTTATAACGTTATAAAAACGTTTTGGTGCCCTGTTATGGACACTAAGTATCATGTAAAATGATTCACATTAAAAAAATTTGAAATGTTTATCTCACATATGATCGATTCCTTAAATACGGATTCAGAGGGGGGCGATTGCCTCTTCACCTTCCCATAATATACGCCCCTGATTTAGAAGTGTTTGTAGTGTTTGTCGAATTCTAATTTAAGATATTTCTTGTAGATTAAGATATAGCTGCGAAGTATGGTAACAATTTAAACGACGAGTTTTATTGTACGTGACGCTACAATGTAGACTAACACGTGTAATGTGATTTTATAATACAACAATAATCCGATAATTGGTTTAAGTCAAACCGTTGTACCATTATTTCGATGCTCAGAAAGGTAAAAGTGTTTTACATTTTTATAATTATTTTTTCCGTATCGTTCAATGAACATTACTATACAACAAAGGTTGGTTAAATCGAAATTATGTGTCAAGCGAACGCAGCGACGAATATCATGTGCACGATTATACGTTTATATACTTTTATTACATATATATATATATGTATATATTGATAGGTATGTTGGATAGGTACACATGGCCTCTGTACATAATATACTGTTTCGGTTGTGGGTATTATTTCCGTTTGACTACAGACAATAGACTCGTTTGGTGGCCGTTTTAGACACGGTGGGTATATTATATACGGTGGCGGTGCCTATATGTATTTTCGGTGTTGTATGACTGAAAACTTCTCATTTCCACCGAGTTGGCTTTAATCACACAGCCCGGTCAGGACTAGATTATATTTATATATATACATGCCACCGCAGCAGTTGTAATCTAGACGAGTGTATTAGCACAGAAACGCTATAGGTACCTAATCGATAAAAACATCTAATAGGAATTAGTCGGATAAAAAATTACAGGTTACCGCAACATAATTGCATGATTTCGTCCACCCACTTGTGGGGTGGTGGTAGCTGCTGGTAAGCCCGTTAACCTGTCCCTTCACATCGGTGTCAGGTTTCCAAAATACAATCGACTATTATTTTTTTCTTCTTCTCTTCTCCTAGTGGTTTACCATCCGAACAAAAATATAAGTAATTACAATAATAATTATAATAATACTCGTAACGTTAATAATTATTAATCATATTAGTAATAATAATAATAATAATAATAAATAAACACTGTCCGCGCAGTCACCGTAGCCGCCACACAGTAAATCGACCTTTAAACGTGTGTGGTCACTCACAGCAACAGCAGCAGCTGAAATCGTGCCGAATTTAATTTCTCTCCGTACGTTTTTTTCCCCCTTCTCGACATAACCGTCTTAATATTTACCGCACATACCACTTTGGGTCGAGATCGCGCACAAGCGCGTCTGTCTTTGTGTCTACTCGTGGGCCCGACAAGGCCAAAAGGATTGAATGTCTACATGCCATATGGCCCCCATACACCTACAGCGAAGCGAATGGTGATTACGGCGACAACGGTTGGGTTTCGGTTTAACAGAGGACAGAAAATCACGGTAGAGATTGCATACCCGTAAGATTATTTATTGAAGTCAATAAAACTGTTACAACATTACAACGATATAGTATACACATATATGTACTATAATGTACAAAACCAGGGAAGTACTTATAGCACTTCACCATCCTTGCGAAAATCCAAACTCTCGTCCTAGATGTTATATTATTTTCAAACGATTTCCACAACTCTAGTGACAAGTTGAATTTCTTCACTCCTCACTAGTGAAATAATATTCGTATACCAGATACACGTGTACGGTACAATCGATTGCCTGAACAAGCGAAGTGGAAACGATTACGTTTCGAAAGAACTGCTAAAGTATAGTCGGTTATAGTATATCCTCTCGAATCCGCCGTGTTTCCGCGCGAAAACGTAAAACAACGGCGACGGTTGTGGTGGACGTGCGATGTGCGCCCGTACCCTTCGCATTGTTTCGCTCGAAAATCCGGAAGACAACTATAGCAGCGTTGGCTTTGTCGTCATCACAACCGTTTGGACTTCGTTGGTCACGCGCATGCTGGCGAGTCGATATCACATAACGCGACGAACTCGTCGGTCGACTGTACGCGGCGTCACCGTGGGAAACCGTGCGCAACGGTTTACCGTTTCAGTTTCTTATACCGGATCCGGTCCGAACCGCGGTGCGTTCACGCGCATTTCGATCGGTGGTCGGGGGAGGGGGAGGGAAAACGATAAAATAACAATAACATTACGATGGCAACGATTGTTAATATGATAATCGACAACGAAAGTTCCTTAAGGTGTCTGTCGGTCCTCGAGCCACGTGTTTGTCGTCTTCCTTGACGATAATACAATCGAAATTGCGCTATCCACGTCGTCGTTCTCGACTAACCAAACAACAGTAACGCCGATTCGTACGTGCGAGGCCGCTACGAAGTTAGTGTTTCAACTTCGTCACACGGCACTCAATGTATTTCTCTCAGTTTCGAAATCGCGGTCCCGCGGTAACCGTTGTTCGCAACGGTAACATCTCGCGATAGGCCGTTACGTCGAAAGAGTCCGAGCAAAGAAACACGTTGATACACCCCGACCGTTACACCGAAGTCGCTGAAGGCGATTTTCGGCATTGACGGTTGAGCAACACCTTCACTTGATGTACACGATCTCCTTGGCGGTCCTCTGTCCTACCGTATAATATGTACGCGGTTCAAAAAAAAAAAAATAAATAAATAAAAATAATTTCACGCGCGATCATTACGAAAACGTTTACAGTCTTGCATCGTTTCCTCCTTGATCGTGTACAAGGTGTAGTGCTAAAACTTTTATAGGTAAAATGTATTACATATGTATGTGTGTGTGTGTGTGTGTATACTGATCAGAACTATAACGATTCTCGGGTTTGTGTATTCTGATCTATTTTTTCGAAATAAACAAAAAAAAATTAAAAATAAAAGCACGCGTGTGCCGTCGTTGTACAATGATTTTATTTTATGTTATGTGTGCTAAAAAGGAAAAGAAAAAAAATCAGCATGAGACACAATATTCCGGATGTATTCGCGCGGGAGGACAGTGGTTAGTGGAATATAAACAGTGTACACGTGTATATGGGTACACGTGACATCGTGACACCAAAAACAACCGTCATCATCACTGGATATGTTATACACTGCACATTAATTTTTATTTAATTATACATGGCTCTGAATACTTAAGCGAAATACCACGCTACATAATCAAATATTTGGAGCGTGATTAATGCGATGTCAACCGATAATACTTTATACAACGAGAACCATCCAGTCTTATTTTGTATTTTGTTCGTCGCCGCTGGTCTGTGCGAATCAGTGGACGCCTATAATTAATAACAATGCGTACAGTATATACCCCCAACTACGACGTCCTTCATGGCTTTATTCAACCCTTGGGTGTGGGTATAATTTTTCAAATCAAAATTAGTAAATTGTATTCTTGAGAAGATTGAGGAAAATCTTTTTGATTCGTCTAAAACTGCAAGCCAAATAAAAGTGGAAAAATAAGTGTAATTTGAGCTATACAATTTTTATCGGACAACTGGCGAGAAGTTAGTTACACAGCTCTGATAAACTGTTCCACTCGTTGTGGATATTTTAACTTAATTGGATCTCAGGCCAAATCAACTACACAATTATAATCATTTTTTACCACTTGAAAACTACTATTTCGTTATAGTTCGATGATGTTGATGAGAATACTCTTTAATTTGATGGCAATGAAGATGCGCATGATATCAAAGCATAAAGTGCCAAAAAAAAGATACATTTGAATAACGCTAAATAAGAAGAATGATTAAGTGGAATCCGCTGTGAACCGAAAACCTAGAGGAGAAATCCAGCTGTACATTATAACATTATTTTTATATTCATTCATAGTAAATAATTAAATAAATAAAAGAAAAAAATTAAAATTCTCCCAACGAACTATTCTGTAGTGCTGCAATTTTTTTTTTAAGCCGACGTCGCGCGTATACGAATCATTCACTACGTTCTTCTTATGTATACATGCTGTTTATTAGACATGTTTATATCGCTCGATTGTACTTGACAAAGTTAACCGTTGCGTTTTATTCCTTATTATGTTTCACGCGCGGCTAATCCTCACATAGGCATTGACTAGATGGTTATTGTTGTTCCTTTCATCTGACTACTTAGTTGTTACACATAAATATCATTGTTATTACTCGATTTATCTGTTTTATTATTTTAATGGTAGGCAAACTAATATTTTACCTTATACCTTCGTGTACGTTATTAATGTATTGTTCAAGCCGACCAGACCGTTATGGACACTTGGGGCGAGGTGATTCAAATATTGACCTTGAGTAATAACTATATTATAATACGCACTAGTCTCGAAAACGGATAAAATATTATAATTAATTCGGTACACCGCTGCAGTACACCGTACATAGGTTTGTACGAACTAGTATGGGATAAGTGCAAACATATCGAATACCGTAGAGGAAACTCACGCTACATGGAAGTGTTCTAGCGTATACACAGAGCATCTATATAACATAACATAGAATATTATTGCAGTGCGTGACGTAAGTGGAATAATATGGAATAACTGCGGTGCGTATACGTATATTATGTACGCGCGTACAGTTACGATACCGTCTTTTTCCGACTATATTCTACACGTGTATATATGCGTGTGTGTGTGTATAAAAATATAAGTATTACGTTTTGGTGTACGCCGTACGGGAGGTAACATACATAATAAATAAATTGTGAACATGGTAACAATAATAAATGTGTAGATGTTACGTGATGACGAGTGAAATTTTATGCTGATCGCGCGCGCAAAAAAGTACGTGAACGGAACACGTCGCGTGAACGGGGGGGGGGGAGGGGGATTTGGAAAAGAAAAAAAAGAAAAACGTGTCCGGACCGAAGTCGACGAGAATGCTCTCTCGGATGTTCAACGTAACATGTAAATGTTTGCGATACAGTCGTCGACGTACAGACGCTTGTACTTATAGTATTGTTACAGTATGACGTGTACCGCGGGCGCACTTTGTAAACACTTTGTCGGCATCGCTGCGTAAACGTTTCGTACGTTATCGTACGCGCGCGCGTTTAATAATCCGCGACGTCGTCGAACGCGTTTAACCCATTTGCGTGTTACACTAATCAGACCTCGCCCGGATAACATCTGAGCGCAACATACAATATATTCGCGCTTGATCATATTATACAGGATCGGCATCGATACAGTGAATTGCTATGTCTCTTATACGTTTATAAATATGTGCGTGTATTTATACGTGCAATGAGTTCGACCGTCCTGCACCAGTTAAATAAATAAAAAAAATTCGATTTTTCAACGCGTTTTTATTACACCGACTCTTCCCCGCAATGCACCCGTACAATGTAACGTTATAGCACCGTATGTTGTACGCAGTAAAATCATCATAACGATTAATAATGGTATTGGCTGTTACTTCTGCTGCTGTTGCGTTTACGCGCGAAGAAACGGAAGCGAATTCATAAAACGCGGTGACCGTTTAATCGTCCGCGTACGTAAATAATATATTATAATACCCGCGAGTACGTTTTGTACGCATCGCGTGAATTCGATGTCGGACACGTTTTTACACCGTTCCTATTTGATTTGGTTTCGGCCTAGTTTTCGACGTCGTCTGCCAGTCGTGGTTACGTATGTACAATACGATATTACTTATGCCCCTCTACACACCGCGCGCTCGCTTTTATAGAAATACGCAATCCGTACAGAAAACTAATTCGATCTACAACATAAAAAATTAAAAATAATTTTCGGGTGAATGAAAAATTAATTTGACTATTGTCGCGTGATATCATATGATTGCGAATGCACTTGTACAATATGGTTAAATGTAATATTAGAGTACAACGTGTTAACAATATATGTATTATGGATTGCCGTCCGAAGACGATATACCTGCAATATATCTGTCACGTGGTTATATTACACAGTACGTATGCGATTTGAGTCACTTGTCGTTTTTACCTGCGATGACGCCTCAATTGAAAAAATCGATCGTTATATTAACTGCTAGCAATCAGGGATCGGTACCTATTAATTTTATCGATTCTAGTTTCAATCCCGGTTCGTCAGAAATAATATATCGGCTGTGTACCTATTGATTCCAGTACATTGTACAAAAATTAAACGGTTCCGGTTTCAGAAAACAACGTTTAGTACTGTAGTATTCAATTTTAGCTAGTATCTATATTATAGTATTTTATATAGTATTGTTTGATATTATTTACTACATTATGGTTTAAGTATAAAATTATTATATTTACTCATAAATTTAATAAATATAATAATATTATAATATATATATATACGAAAAGGCCATTTATTAATTTATTACTAATACTTACATTTACAAAGAAATAAACTTTTAAAAATTAAGAATAATGGCAACAAACAAAAATCACAAATATTTAATATTCTGCTAACCTGAGCTCAATAAAATCAATTCAAAGCGGTATAGTTTGTACTGTTGCGTGTAAAATTATAATTATAATGTCATGTGCGCTTAAAGTCCTTAACCCATTTAAACGGATGATAAAAAAAAAAACAGTATGCAACGTTTATACGTTTATTTCAATGCATTATAAATCTTTTATTATTTTCAAATTGATCCATGATTGGTGTTTTTGTACAAGTGAAACGAATTCCAATTTCTGTTCGCGAACAAATTTTAATATCTACTATGATACATAAATACACGTATACGATCGTTTTGTACATTATAATAGTCTTCAGTACCTCACCGGTACTTTTTATGGATTTTTGATATGATAAACAGTCGCCGTAGTCCTATAATATAACTGTAGTTCGAATGGAATATTATTACACATCCAAACGAAAGGGATTATTACTGTTTTTCTGTTTTTAACGAGACGAAAGTGTTGATTCGGCATAAAATCATTTATGATTTGTTTAGTTTGAAAAATATATTAACGATTTATTGTACATTATATATTAGCACCACATTAATATGATCCTGTTAATATCTCTGTACACTGTATAAATAAAAAAGTGCCCGATCCAAAAAAATTTTTGGTTTACAGCTTTTGCTGGGTAATCTAATATAAAAGTGAACGCAGCAAGAGACGTATGAAAAATTAAGAAATTACTGTTTTGGCCTACCCACAACAAACGTGTCGACCAACTTAAGGATATCCGTCATCACAAATCGACCACTCGAGATCGTCTCTTCTCATCGCCAACGTTGTCGTTCTGCGCATTCCTATTTACATAACATTATATTCTCACAGAATAAGCGCAGAAAGAGAGAGAGAGAGAGAGAGAGAGAGATAAAGAGAGAGAGAAAGAATCACGACGACGTTTTAATATACATATTATATACCCACGGTACATACGTAGTGGTAATATTATAATTTATAATAATTCTAATAGCGATGAAGGTAAATAATATTTGTTTTAATCACGTATTTCCGTTGTAGTACCATGTAGCATCATAATCGGACATAATTTGTTGTACACAAATAATATTCAATAAACCTATTGTAACTATCGCGTTTATTTGTTGGACAGCAAACGGTATATATCAGCGGTAGACCAGTGTAAATTACGTGAAAGTCACTCGCCAGGTTTCGTACTATCACGCGTGTTCCGGACAGCTATAATGATGGATAATAAAATGTGTATTATTGCAGTGAAATCCACAGCGCACTCGTAGGTTGTAGTTTTCACTGCGGCCAAACGATTTCGACGTGAACATACGAAAAACGAGTAAGCTGTTTATCGGTTGAATAAAATATATTATATAAAGCACACAATGTCAGTGTGTCAAAAACCGAATGAAGGGGTATGCGGTCGTGCGCGAAAAAACGTTTAGATAGAACAAATACGTCTATTGACCGACCATAACCATGTACACTACAATGATGCACAATTTACATCGAAATGTCATAAATTTAAAACACATTAATAAATTGTAATACTACCGTGGAATGAATACAAGAACCACAATACTAATATTACTATAGTTTTTGACGTTGTTGTTTATAAACTATATATTATGCAGAATAACACGTCGGCGCGGTCGATGTGTAACGAATTTAAAATACGAACTCAATGCGTAGAATCTGAGAAAAGTGAATTGTCGAGATACAATGGTAAGTATTGTGTTATGAAGATTGATGGCTCGTGGTACTGCAATGGTTTTTCATTAAAAGTAAGAAATAAGATAATGTCTCCGGGATGTTAATACGTGTATTATATTTGATTACCATCGATACCATTCGATACCATCGTCCCGCGAGGTTTTCTCTACGAACGTGGATGACTAGAAAAACACTAAGCAGTATACACCGTATTATACACTATTGCGGAAAAGTGTGATCTATAACGACGCTTCTTCTAAGACAAAAAATCAACTTCAAACTGATATTTTACTGGATGTATGCATAACGGATAGGATACGCGCAGGAAGTGTATGTGTACGTTGTTTTGCAACAAATAATATTTTACGATAACATATCCTTAATATCGGACACACGGAATAAACTCCGGTCGTATATGTGTGTGAGTGTAGTATTGCAACAAGAGCGAGGAACGTTAATTTTTAATCGCGAATGAGAATCGTCGTGCGAGTTATTTGTAACACTATTTGCACGTTTAAACGGCGGAATAGTGGCGTCATCAATTGTTCATACAATATTATATATGTGTGTGTTTGTGTGTGTGTTTGTTAGTGTGTTATAATTAAGACGGAAACGTTCGAGTGCATTTAAGTTGAATAATAAAAAAAAGAAAAAAATAGGAAAGAGAAGGCGGTATAGATAAATAATGAAGAAGAACAACGGCTCTGAAACCTGGAGCGTAATGACTGAACGTAATAGTAATAGTAGTAGTGGTATATAGGAATAACTAATAGTAATTGTGTACATGCGTGAATACGTGTGTGCGTGTGCGTGCGTATCCTACTAGAAGTGCTCCTGGTTACCATGGGCCATGTAATTATCTCCGTCGTTTCCCATTGTTATGCGCGGATGCGTTTGCTCTACCCACCCCAATTTACGCGCGCGCGGTGTGTCCGTTTCACTGAATTTTAAAGGAGCTCCTTACGACTTCGTCAAGACCGTTGGCGCGCGGGTTCCCGAAATAATTATCTACTCTTTCCGTCGTTTCGAACCGCGCGAGTTCATTTTCTCGGTCAAATCAAATGTGTTACGTCCGTGTCGATAATATTACGTATCGCAAATCTCTCGCGCACTCGATTTCCTACAGCATAAGATAATGTAAGACAAATCATTTTACCAATGTCTCCCGAACACGCGTTTACGTTGATCACGAAGCGTGCGCGTTTTTTATTTTATTTTTTTGTTTTTGAAATCGTTACGATCGCTCACCACGCGTACGAAAATAATAATATTGACACATGCACGAGGTTCTAATCGCGAGAGAACGCCGTAAACCGTATAATGAACATATGCGCGTTCGATTCCGTTCCGTTTCCCATTATATTTTGCTTTTAAAAGGTTTTATTTCATTTTCTGTTGTTGTTTTTCTTTAACGCGCCGACATCTTGTAGTGTTCGCGAACGCAACCCAAACTTGACACGCGTCTATAGAATATTATTGGAAAACAATAACAATAACACGATCGTCGTGTTTACAGCTGCACGTGATCGACGGCATACGAAAACCAGTCGTGGATCGAGACGGACGGAAACGACGGACGGTTTGGGCGTTTTGTATTATTGCATTATCGTCAGACGATCTGGAAACGCATAGCATATCGCGTATCGCGGTCGGATGCTATTGAAAACGTATAAAAAAATAAAAATAAAAACGTCATACGCGTTAACAGCGTAGGACTAGGAGAAGAAGTTTTCGGTTACGCACGTCAGTACTTTTCCGCTGCACCGGTGCCGGCGGCGCTGGTGCTTGATATTGTGCGCGCATAATAGACGGCCCGAGTACACAATACGTGCTACGCGGTATTATAACGTAACAATACTACCATAACCGCGGTAACGTTAAGAACAACTCTATTACGCGAGGTTCACGTGCCGCGTAAAATATTTGTGATCGATGAGCGAAATCGCGTTTAGGTACACCATATAGTGGTAATTATTGGTAAACGTAATGCGGAACTTTTCGCGCGACGTTACCGCAGTAACCACGCGCGCTACCGCGAAGTCGATTAATCGCGATTAGTAATTACTGATTACGAACGTGCGGTTACTATACTAATTTAATTATATTTTCGATAAATTAATCGCTTCGACGACGGTTTTAATATTTCGTGTTTCTTTGAAGTTTACGAAGTGTCCATCATCGGGTTTGACGGAACAACCAAGATTGATAAAATGTATTAAACAGCCAACGAGCGTTATTCGGATAAACGGTTTTAACGCATTCTACAACGAAAATGTTTGTCACGAGCGAAAAACACATTTGGGGTATGTATAGCGCTTTTAAAAAAGTACGGTGCATTGCGAACCCGGGCTTTGCGCCCTGTAGTCGATCGGCCTTTACGTGTGTGGGGGGTCGGTCGACAGATAAACGCACACGATTAATTTAGCATGTAAACTATTACGTACTCCGCGCAAGTGCCGTTTGTTATTGAACAATTTAACGCAAAACAACGTTGACTACGACGTTCGTTTTGTTCGCATTTCGAGTACGAATTTACCGTAGGTACGCGCTGATACTGTTACTCGGCTACACGCAGACGGTTTTCGCGGCGACGTTCCGCCGAAACCGCACGGTGCGTACACGAACATAATAAATACGAACGCGCGCGGGCGTGTACCCGCGCGCCCGTGCCGAATTCGTCGAGATTTTGTTTTTTTGGGTTAAACGTAAAGAAAAACAAATAATATTATATTTTATCGTTGTCCGACTGTTCTTTTTTTTTTTGTTTCGTGGCAAGCTTCGCCGCCGGGGAGAGAGTCCGTCCGTCTGTTTTGTCTCGGCCGCGGATTATGGCGTGCTCTCGACACACGAAATCGGAGCTCGCTGTCGCACACTGCACGAGTGTTTACATTACGACCGTCTATTATTATTATCATTACTGTTCGACTTTACAATTTACAAGTGCTTTTCACCACTGCGGGCTGTGTATGCATACACATACATACAGACAAGCAGACAGATTTCACGCCGGTGACTAACGGATTTGTTTGGAACGCGTTATGATTATGCCCGTGTACTTTTGTCTCTTTGATGATAAATTATCCATCGAGACACGTAATTTATTATTACGCGGATTACACCAGAGTCCAGTACACAAATGCGATGGCATTCGTATGGTTATTATAATGTACACATGTATACGACGGGGCACGATGACGACGTGTGAACGTTGCAATAAACCGATTTCGTGCGATCACGTACCGCCGGGGTATCCCAAACCAACAATAATGTTGAAAATTGCGTTAACATTGGATAATACAGGTATATTACTGAAATATTATCGGAACGGCATGTTAGGAAACCGACGTCGTGAGATCACAGTATTACCTGTTGCGCATTGCGTTCGCATTCGGACGACATTCGCAACGTACGCGTCATTTCTACTTCTCGCGGCGTACTCTTATCACACGTAGCAGCTAGTTTTTTAATAATAATATAGTGTTGAAGCTCATCTGACGTAAAAAAATTTAATAACATTTGAAATCCGGTCGGCTCCTTCTTCATTCGACGGCCCGAAGAGAAACAGAAATATAGAGACAGAGAAACCCAACGGATAAAAATATCAAGACAGAAGCACCATGACGAGGGAACAGCTGGAGCAGTGGAGTGATGGTGTAGTGAGGAGAGATACCCTTCACCATACGATAATCGATACGAAAATAATATGCGCGTTCGTCTTGAATATAATATTTATCGGTTGTTTTTTTTGTTTACGTTTTCTCGGCGCTCGATTTTACCTGAGTGCACCCGAAATCGGGTACGACCCCACACGTCGCTGGAAACACACATGTGTAGTCTCGGCGGCGGGAAGACTTGTGTTCGACGCAAAAATCCACCACCGTTTCCGCCACACAATCGTAATTTACACGGCTAATTGTAGTGATGATAAAAGTGGGTAGGGTTTTTTCTGTTTTTCAATCAAACTGTTTTTTTTTTACGAGTACGATTTACGAGCATTCAAACTCCGGATTGAATTCTCGTCTCCGAAAGGAACCATGCGACGTTGTGTTGATTCTAATCGGACGACTTAGACGAGTTTGTTGTTGCATAAACCGTATATTCATGTGTATTGTAGCGAGCTCTAGTACTCTCTAAATAAATGAAAACTTGGTTCTTACCGCAGTAAAAATGCAATCATATACACGAATCGGGTCCGAGTTTTCAGAAACATCGGAAAATTTTACTAAACACGCTTGTTGTAATTTAAACTATTAAGTACCACGGATCGGCTGCGAATCGCATGGCATTTCACTTGTTCGTTTTACGTGTTCTCGCAGACGAGCGAATGAATATAATACTGTTTCCACGAGATATAATGCGGTTATTTTGGTCGCGAAAATGAAATGTTAACTTCGACCGGTGACGGACTAGACACCGCTATAATTATCTGTATACTCGTAGTATATACCAAACACGTCTGAAAACCATTGACTGCACTAAAGAGAAAACGGTATTATACACGTTTGTTTTATAAATACCAAGTATCGCGTTACGCGGATTGCGATTTAAACTATTTTGCTGGAAATGTGATAATCGGATTTCCTACATCTAAGCCCGTAATTTGTCATAATATTGTTCCGATGGACTTAAGAAAAATAATAATAATGACGCCGCCGACGGTGTGCGAGTATCGCCGACGGAATAATATTGTAGTTAACTTTCACATAGGCATTCCGCTAAATGGTATAATGTTTGTGATAAATTGCATCATACAGCGTCGGCGGCATTACAACGGACCGCGGTAGAATTCATTCAACAGTCGTGTTTTTTCTAAAGCACGGCGCGTGAAAACAGCGTTTGTTTTTCCAAAACAGTATTTTGTAAAACCATCTGCGGTAGGGGGTAAAAACATTGATAATAAAACGTGCATTGTTTAAGTGCAATCGGATCAATGCGAATAATAATGGAACGAAGAGTTGGACGTGCGGTACGTCGGATTGAAATATGTACCGTGTTTTTGGTCATCGGCCCCGCGTAACATAATATCGTGTCGCCGCCGTCGGCGCGGAAACGTCCAAAAATAGTCGTTAACGATTCGTCGTTCGGTGTAGAATATTCGAGACGACGGCGAAAAAGAGCGCGCACGGAGAGACGGACTTGCAAAAGTAACGGGAAACCGTTGGACCACGATCGTACCTGACGGTCACGTGGCGCTGGAAATTTGCCGCGCGAAGAGACGGTGGCCGCGATTTTGCCCCCCGATCTTGGACGATCGACACGGGCACTTAATAAACGTAGTATCGCGAAACGCGTTGGCGTTTTCAGAAATGCGATTCGTTGGAGTGGTTGCCGTGTCCGTGCGGATCATAACGACGCGAAACGTGTGGACAGTTCGCATCGGGGCCGACCGGGTGCGTACGTGATCGCATTGTTATGGATGTGATGGACGAACACGATATCGCATTGATCCGTGTGTAAATCGGTTGCCGGAAAACCTACTGACTCATATAATGCCGTCGTGCAGACGGAGATGGAAAAGAGGAGCGGCGGACACGGGCCGAGCGAGGGCGAGTTACAGACGTGGCGGCGAGTGGCCATCGCCTCGTACAGCCCGTCCGAAAATAGACGGTTTGGCCGCGTTCCACGCGGCAACACGTACGCGTTCCGCGCAGGCCGTAGCGGTAGAATACGAGAGGGAAAAAAAATAAAAATAAAATAGATATAATAACGATTACGCGACGGCGATACGTACTATCACATATTTGTCGATAAGCGTTGACGTCCGATAACGGTACGGATGATGTGTTACCATGGTCGCCCGGGAGACCGGTTAAAACGGATAGAATGCTTAATGGGGTACTCACTGCAGTTCCTGCACAGCACCTTGCGCACGGCTTCCACGTTCTTGGGGGTCCGGAGCACGGGCTCGCCCAGCACGGACAGGTTGTGCGGCCCCACGCCGGCCACGAACACTAGGTACTTGGCGCCGCGTTTGATGTTCGCCTCGACGGTCTGGCCACCGGCGGCCGGCGCGAACCGCTGCACGCACTGCGCGTCCGTCCTGCGCGGTGGCCTGCGCTGCGGGTCGCGATCGCTGCGTTTCTCGCGAAAGTACAACCGCACCGGGCTGCCGGCCCGCAGTCCCTCGTACGTGACCGCTTGCATGGCGTCCTTGTGCACGTGCTGCACGACGAACGTGACGCCGTACGTGCCGCTGCCCGGCCGCACGGGCCCTTTCGACCGCACCTTGCCCTCGAACACCACGTCGGAAGCGTACGCCCGGGCTGACACGTCGTTGGTTTCGTCGCCCAGATGCGCGCACGGCGCCATCCGACTCGCAGCCGCGGCCGCCGCGGCCAGGCCACCGCCGGCCGTCGACAGGCTGCTGGTCGTGAACGCTTGGGCGCCGCCGCCTACGACCGCGGCCAGCACGAACGCCGTCGTCCACACGGCCAGCACCGCCGTAGCAGTTGCCGGCGACGACGACACGGTCCGGTACGCGCAAACTGCACCAGCTGCACCGTCACCACCATTCGACATGTCGTGCGCGTCACCACCGGCCGACTTGGTACGGATTACGATCGTTGTACGGGTCCGTCATCGCTTCGGCACAATAGTCGTGTGTAGATGTTTCGAAGTGTAATGTTCGCTAAGCAATCCCCTCGCCGATTATATAATCGTAGACGTGTATTGATGGTGTTGTATCGGTCGCGGCTCCGTAAAGACACTTTTGACGAGAAAAAATAAAAATTTTACAGGAAAAACACACTAACATACACGCACGCACTCGCGCACAAGCACACTCGCACACATACACACACACACACACAGACACACATACACACTCGTCCACAGAAAATAACAACGCGTTTATAGTTTTTTTTTTTTTTTTTTGTTCAATTAGGTAGTGTCCATCGTGGTCGTACGTCTCAAACGTTGTCGATCGATCTGTCTCGGGGCAAGTCGAGATGTACCGTACGAATCGACCCGATGCGCGGTAAATGAATAACGGCGGTAAAATTATATTTTAAAAACGAAAATAATTGTATTATGCGAGTCTACGTTGACGGACAGATGGAGAAATAGAGATAGAGATAATGAGACAAAAGGAGAAAGGGACGAATAAAAAAACGAAAAATGTAATTAAAAAAAAAAAAAAAAAAATGAAAGAAGAAGATCCGGATTCACACTTCACTCGTACACGTAATAATGATATTATGACTCGCGACGGGGCACATCGCATGTACGCGCGCACGTGGGGTAAGTCGACCGAGCACCGGTGCACTCTTACGCCCCGATTACGAATAGCACACTGCGAGAGGTCGCGCGCCGCCGTCGCCACCGTCGTCGTCGTCGTCGCTGCCGCCGTCGCTCATTGGTCAGTGCCATCTGACGGACGACCGCCGTCCCGGCTCGTGTTATTAATTTATTTTCATTATTATTATTATTATTATATGGACGTAATAATAATAATATTTTTAGAACAAGCACTCCGCGTATTATTGATAATATATTATTATTTATAACGATTAAATTATCGTATTATCGATTTAAACGGTGCGACGTGTGTAGGCGCAGACGGATCGATTAACTACCGGCGATCTTCATCGTTATACGACGCGCGTCTTACAACAGCATACACCATACAGTTAGTGTCCGTGTATTATATAGCATCGGCAGTTGTAATGAGGTAATTATTAGCAATCGTAAGCCAATTATTGACATTGTTCATATTACATTCGTATTATAGATCAACGGTGATTTCCCGTACGATTCGATTTTTTTTTTTTTTTACAATATTCTGTTCTACGATGACACGCAATTGTTCGTCATTTCGAGTACATCCAACGTGTCGGTTAAACAAGAACGAAAATTCAATTTTCAACGTATAATATTTCAGTAATTACGTATAACCCAGTCGTTAAAAATAAAACAAACGGGTAATATATGTAAGTTAAATTTAAGTAATCGCGCAAATCGAATGGAACCACGAACGTATTATTATGGTATTGCACTGGATAGAAAACGACAAGTGAATTCACATTCACATTTGAAGAGCGACCCGTGAACGACGAATAGAGTGAATCAAACGTTCTTTGTACGATGTCTTGTCAATCGTGAATTTGCGAATCGATGTTTTCATAACGCATTTGATTGTCACCTAACCCAACCAAAGATGATTGGCAACGAAATAGGTGTACGTCATTAATCGCGTTGTAAATGTATTTTTTCGACGTCGAACGTTTGTTAAGTTTGATAAAAGCACTGAACGTTGCGTCAAGACATTGTTGCCTACAAATAAATCCGCGCAAAATTGATTTTTTTTCATTGCTATTATCGTTCGCTCGATGTACGCGCGTGGGTACATCGCATTTGTCGGTTTTGACGTTCGACGCATGAACAACATCAACGTTACCGGTAACCCGGTACAGCAAGTGGTGACGGACACGCGATCTGGGATCCCGTTGACTTATCCTGTCGGTGTCGGAACGACGTGTTTAGATCGCCTTTACGACTTACAAAAACTTACGACGTGCACTCGGACCGCACGGAAAAAAAAACTTATTACGACGCGTTCGTCACGGCCGGTCGTAACGGATCGAGCAAATCGACGACGCGATCATAACACTAGTCCGTTAGGTCTTGGGACGAGTCGGCCAAACGGCCAGTGTTCCCGATTATAATAATATTCGCGTTCACCGCAACGAACACGGGAAATTATTACGGAGCTGGTTCGGAAAAAAATTACCGAACGCAAACGTTTGTGCGCTTTTCGTGTACTTCAAACGCGTCCCGGATTGAAACATAACGTTTCCCGATCGTGCTCTGTTCCATTTTAGGATAGACGGTGTTTGAAAGTGACGATGCGTTTGCAGGTTTCCGAGGTGTCAACGAATCGAAGTTATTTCGAAAAAGAAAATAAAAGCCTGTTTCTCGTGAACTACGGAGCGACGAATTGCGTCGCAACGGCGTTTCCGAAAACATCGTACCGCGGGAGCGCATGTAAACGCGTATACCGTCAACATCGCCTTACGTTACGTTTAGCGTAAATTCATTGTTCAGTTAATGCCCGTGTACCGTGTGCAACGATCGCGGTGATTTTAGCACGTGTGAGACAACAATGTTACAATATTATATTTTAAATGTATAGTTTTATTTATAATTTCGTTTTTGAATATTAATCAGCTGCCGCGTAACGTTGCGCTATGCAGATCGAAGAATTTATTCCTATGAAACATCATATCGTTTCAACTTGTTGGTTGTACGATTGTAACGGTTACAGACTACACAATTTTTCGCATGACAAAAGTAATTTATTGACTATAATAATTAATAGAAAGGAATAATAGTTTACGATCTAAGTAATCGATAAAAAAATACTACAATACTATATTACGATTTATCATTATACATGCGAAATATATAGTATAATAAACATATAATTGTTAAATTACAAAAATGGTCATTATCTACTTTTCAAATCATGCATGGATTTTTTTTTTATGTTATAATGAAAATTCATAGAAATATATTATTTACATTCACAATATTCATTCTTTTTGCCACTAAATATTGTGAAAATGTAAAATTATAATGAAATAAACTGTGCATTATTTCTACTTTTAGTTTTTGTTAATATGCCATATTAGCTATTGAAGGTAAAAGGGATCGAGGACGTCCGAGAATTAAATTTGTTAAACAAATAATATCCGAAGCTGCACCGAATTGAATAGGCTAGCTGAGAACAGAGAGGAGCGGAGAGCGCATACCCATACCCAACTGTAAAACCTGCCTTAAGGGGTAAAAGAAAAATAAATTAACTATTGTACTTATGTAACAAGCTCATTAATCTAAATAATTTCCAAATATTTTTTAGAATAGACATTCAAGTAGTTCCATTCAATTTTAGATCATAAGTCATTTGATAATAGCGAATTCGTTTATAATTGACTTGTCCCAATACAAACACTTTTCAAGTGGAACACTGTTGTAGAGTGTGCAATTTATTAGATTAAACAATTCCAACGCAACTGTTCACAATAAAATTTATGTTTAGCATGATTTATTGATGTTTAATACTAACATTATTCTCTCGAAGTGCAAAACAAATAATGAATACTATATACGCCGATTGAATGTTGTTATTTTTAATTTATTAATTTCCATGAAAATTGAAAATGGTGCACAAAACAAAGCAGTAGATTTTCCGGTTATGTTTCGTATACATTGATTGCAAATATACACAAAAGTAATAAAAATAACAAAAATTCATACACGTAGTGCGTTTATTAGTATTGCTATTAATATTGAATAAATTACGAGTATTAACATTATGTGTCTATTAAAATTGTATGTTTCTCAACGAGTGTTGTACTTGGAGACCTGCACAGGAAACATTATTTAAGTGCGTCCCTATTTCATCAGATTTGAAAACAAATACTAAAGTCTTAGGAAATATAATGTATGGTTAACATATGATTCAAATCCGGATATTTTTGACCTAGAAAATAAAGAATATACCATTTAAATCACATGCATGCGTGTGTATGCAAAATTATTTTTAACAATTAATATATATGTACGATAACGCTGGGTGTTGATTACTCAATTCACTTTTCATTTCAAAACAGTGAGTAATGATTGCTTAACATGACAACTGTCGCATTTGAAGTAAAGCTCGGTTTACTTAAAAATGGTTTAAAAAAAAATGTAAGCAAATTTATTTTTTACTTAGATATACCTATCCGTTTTGCAACGAATTAAAATGGTTTATCATATATTTTGATTATTGCCTTCAAGTTTTTTTCAATTAGCCGAAAACTATACAAAACCGCAGACTAATAATAAAACTAACATATTTCACGACTAAACATGACTTTAAATCTTCAAAAAAATATTCCGTAGACAAACGGCGATGGAAAAACGTGGCCACGAACCTTTATAATATTATATACCGATCATTTTCTCTATTTATTCATATTACGTAAATAATCGTGGAGCGAAATCGGTTTTGAATTTAAATCGTGATTGTAAATCAGTGTTAAGTTGTACATCACGTTTAATCGCTTAACTACTCGAGAAAATGTATTAAGTATAACGCCATCAATTAGGTCAATTACGTGTTTTATATAATATATAAAAACTTATAATATATAAAAAACGAATGACATAGTATGTCAATCGGGTTTTTTATTTTTTTTTTCAAAACAAAAGCTATAACTCGAAGTATCTGTGCACCGTGTTGGTCGTTAGAAATCATGGGCGTATTTTAGGGGGCTAAGAGGCGATTCCCCCCCCTGAATCCGTATTTAAGGAATTTATTTTATGTGAGATACACATTTCAAATTTTTTTAATGTGGATCATTTTACAACGAAATCAAACTATGCGTGGCTGTGAATTACTGAATTGGGCTTTTTGTTGGGTCCATACTTAGTGAACAATAAAATAAAATACAAGCTCAACTTTCAAAACACAGACAGGTGTTAAGAAAGAACTACACAAAATCGATTCTATGTAGATCCGGCTTTAGATTAAAAAAAAAAAAAAAAACAAAAACATTAAGGATTCACCTGATTTAAATGTTACCGAAAATTTTACTTGTAAATTTTGATGCTGAATTAAAGAAAACATTTGAGTCCCCCTCCCATTAAAAGTAAATCTAAATACGCCCCTGTTGGAGATATGTACTCGTATGTGCACGAAACAGCCTCCGTCGAACAAATTCATGTCGAACGTACGTCATAGACCCACGTGCATTAAAATATGTAAAATCGACCGTTGCGGGGATATGAGTCGATTGTTTCCGGTACTACTTGAAATCGCCGACCGGATTCGTCAACTTTCGGCGACGGACGTACCGGATAGAGCACACGTGATGACACGCAGTACGCGCGTGACGCGCACGATACCGAATTGGCAACTATGACTTATCGCGAGTGCAAACGAAAACGCAAAAAGACTCGCAAAAATAACGATAAACGATCGACCATGACACATTCGAATATTCTCGGCAGTCGTGCGATTAAACATAATACTTCGTCGCGGGCTTCATCCGAAATGGATTCCACGTGTTCTTGAATGTTTCTCGCTGACAAATACATGACACTTTGAATAAGTTGAACGTAATTAGTCGTCGTATAATAGTCGTTATTAAATGAATTACTGTGCTGGTAAAAATACGCGAACGTCATTTTTAAACATAAATATTTTATTGCTGTGACCAACGTTATACATGCGGAATATTATTTACACGCTCAGAGTACGGTCAAAATAAGAGCATCTCGGATATCGATTTCGAAATTAAAATTCGCGTTCGGAGTTTATTCAATACAAAATATTAGCAATTTCACTTTCAGCGTTTCTTATATCTTTACAAAACAATACACTGTAATATAATGTATTATTATGAAAATACGTTGCGTGAGAACGTGCGTCGTTGAGACAATTTTAATACTTTTCAGACTTGTAACGTAATTATTTACGTGTTAACTCGGACAATAATTATTTAATTTATTTCGTGTATATTAATATTTTTACTGTGGTTAACTAGGTAAGTAAATTTAAATGACTGTATTGTATTCGATTTTTTTTCACCGTGTCGACTGGCCAGAACGAGTAATCCGTTTGGATGAAACATAACGCAGTAGGAATGACTCGACTTAAATCATACAGGTTTCGACGTGCGTAATTTTCCGCCCGACATTTGGACGTTTTGGGTAGTTCGATGAACAAACAATATTGTTTCAACAGTCGAATTAGCAGTGAACAAACAATCCTTCAGCTGTATTTGATTCAAACGAAAAAAAAATAATCTAGTCGAATCGGTTTGCGAGTGGTGGCGATGGTTTTTCGTTTAGCTCACACTTGGGTATATGCTCTTGTTATTGAAAGAGAATATAAGAATATCTCTTCCGTTTGAAAACCATGTTTGTAATTTTAACAGAAAATCATGTAGACAGAAATTCGTGGTCGTTCGTGTGGGTGTATTGTCGACGTTATATTATTGCGATCATCAACGCATTACGTAGTGCTCTGTTCAGTTCGTTGAGTCTGAAATTAATAAACGCGCCAAAGGAATGAAACGTTTCTCGCAACTCACGTAATATTATTGTAAAAATAAAAATGTAATCAATTTTAATCCATACGTGAATAAGTGATCAATAAGTGTTGGAACTTATTACACGAAAAAGCATTAAAATTGATTGCATTACTGCATTAAAAACTATCCAAAATTGCAATAATTTTTTTTATTTACCAAAATAACTATTAAAAAACAAATTGTACAAGTTCTTTATGGGGATTATCATATTACAAATCTGAGTTGGTTTACAAAATATTTCAAAATAAAAATTCATATTAATACACTGGAAAAGTGGTTCTACTACTTGTATGGAACGAATTTAAAATCTACTTGGCAATAAATCCGAAAAATAGAAAAAAAAGTTGCAAGTGCAACAACTTCCGAGGTCTAGTGATTAATATAATAATAATAATAATAATAGTAGTTATTATAATTTTACATTTGTGTTTCGTACGTAATATAAAAATTATATAAAAATATATTTGCGTACAAGATCGAATCACGGAGACGTTGCGCGTTCAAGGTGAAAATTGTTTTCTCGTATTAGGCTCGCAACACGTTATCTGTACATGCTGCGACTGCAACGCCGATAACCGCGATAACTGCATCGCGATCTACGTAATATTGTTGTATACGTATACGCGATATCTTCCGAAAATTTCAAAATTCTCTAGCACACTGTTATACGTATACACTCTCGTGTGCCTGCGAATTCGATATCCGATTATATCGTGGTATTTCCATTTGAAACACGCGCCCGGATTTTTTTCCCGGTCTAATATTGTGTTATCTGCAGTTTTTCCGCGTGATGTAAACCGTGCACGTGCGCGCAGTTCGATTGTCCGCGACTCGCGCATCGCACAGGACCACCGGGACCTGGTAATCGAGTACCGGGCACGCGATATGTTCGGTATGATATTTTCGGATAAAATTTGAACATAATGTTTATAAATGGTAAACAATTTAACTCTAAAGGAGACGTGAGGGGGGCAAAGCCCCCACTTTTTAGATTTATGTAAATAATTGTAGCTCCCCCCCCCCCCCAAAATTTTCAATGGATATCCGCTTATAATGCTCTCGTAACCTAACCGTTACCGAAACGCACATCGTGCAGACGGAACGTGTAACGTCTACGACAGTCGACGTAACCTTTCCGAATGCTTTCAAATGTCTCTCGACGCGTTGCGCGTGAACTATTTTTCGCGTCACAATTGTAGCGACGCACGCACGCGTGCACCGTTTGCACCATCTATTCTCGATTATCGGATATCGAACGCGTTCGTAACAACGGCCAACTCTTCGGCGCACACGGTTTACCCGTTCGACGGATATCGCGCGGATAAAAATACACGGTTCCGTTCGCGCCCGCCGGCCGATAAGTCAAAACAACGTATTATTATTTGTTTTCGCGATCGCGCGTTTATCGCACGCAAGCGCGCGCGCACCACGGGATGCGATGCGTTTTTAAAAATAAAAACTTCTCGTCCAATCGGCGCGTGTCGCTTAACTCCGCACGTCAATTAGGAAAGGCCGTTCAACCGTCGCTGCTGCCGCCGTCGTCGTCTCGAACGCGGCGCGTAGACGTTGTGGGCGAGGGCGGCGTGTCACCACGTGGAAGTACGATTTCGCGAGTGAGGCCGGATCGGATTTCCCCGGCGTCGTGATCAATGGGCCGACTGCGGCCGGTCGGCGAGTAGCATATTCGTTTGGATCCGATTTTCAGTTATCACTCACGTCCTTCGTTTACGCATTGACCATGGTGTGTACTATTTTTTTTTTTTTATCCTACAGGTGGATTTCCTTATTTCCGCCGATGCTCGAACGATGTTTACGGTTTCGACCGTAACGGCATACTACTTAGTAGTAATATTCACTATGTGTTCAGAAACTAAAAAGTTATCCGTGACGCAGGACCATGACATCAGTATAAATACTGAATAATAATGGTATATATGACCGACCCTCCAACCGTAGTATTAACACCGGCATTCCCGATCTGTATCCGTCTTTCGCGACAACACCTCTATTACCCTACGGCATTACATTAATCATCCCTCGATTAATTTCAGCGTTCTTAAATGATAATATATTGCATTAGATCTTACATAATACGAAAACATTATGTTTTCCGCTTACTTAAAGCCGCTTCGACATTTGCGTACCAGTCTAGAAAAATAGTAGTAGACATTTTGTAACTGTTGTGCTGCATCTCACGAAACATTTCAAAGTGCATATAATACGACCTCGTAGAAGAGACCATCGACTGGCTTCAAAAACTGTAAAGCCAAGAACATTTCTGTAAGTAATCGCGAACGCAAATAATATCGTGTACCTAGGATAGGACTTTCTGCGGTAGTCAGCCCCAAGAATTAAAATGCATTAAATATTTTCTGTTTTTTTACGCGAACACCATTAAACATACTCACTGAAATCTGCGGTGTTGCAGATTATGAATATTAAATAGTCTAGTGACAAGTCAACGGTAATTAAAAAAAAGCCTTGTACGAATTTTGTCGCTTAAAAAAAGAACACATCCAAAAATCCTATCGCTTCCAGCCGGTCATCGTTATACGTAACTCCCCTATTAGTGCTATAATATTATGCATAATGACAGTTAAATATACATACTGCATTGAAAAAAAAAAATCGAAATTTCGTACGTTAAAATTACGTAAGTATTTTTTACACGGTGATACTTTAGAATATATAAACGATTCATTAACGAAATGCAATGCGCTAATTTTAATTATAACCGCCGTCGGAAAACCACGTGCTCATGGGTTAAGAGGATCGCAAAATCGCGAAAACTAAGTGTTCGACAAAAATTAAAAACGGAAATCGAATGTATCGTTTTACAATACACATTCTTAACGGTAATTAAAAAAAAATGATTTGGAATTAAAAAGATGACGCAATAACGGGATATGACATACCTACGTCTGAGCCGCGCGCGGTCGCGTTCTATACACGTCGTGTACATATCTATCTCGGTTGCCAACCGATGACATTTTGGCACTCGTAGTCTTCCGAATTATATATCACGCGCGCACTCGTGTCGTCCAGCCCTGTTGGCCAATACGAGACGGGAGGAAAAAAAAAAAAACAACCAAAACTAATAATTATAAAATGAGACGACGCATCAACGGACTTTTACACCGGATTGATGAGTGTCCCGCGGTGGTGGTGGTGGTGATGGTGGTGGTGGTGGCGGACCAACCGTCCGAGAAATCATAATTCTAATCCGGTCACTCCACAGAAACAGGATTAAAAAAACGGTACGTTCACCGTATTGTATCGGAATCGTCCCGGCGCGCGAGGAGTCAACAAACTTACGCGACGGATAAGTACCGGGGCAGACGCGTGAGAGTGCGCGCGAGGACGCAACGGTAAGCAGACATTATTACGTAATTAAGTGTCTTCGGTGGTCCGTCCAAGCTCATCTCTCCGTGCTCGTGCGCGTGTAATACGTGGTATTTATTTATATTATTTTCTAAACGTCTCGTCCGATCGCGCAATGACGTGCGCGCGCCCCACTGCGTCCGTCCGCGTGCACCGAAACCACAACGGAGAGTACGGGTTACGGGGTAGATTGACATTTTCCCACAGTGCGTTTCGGTGCCCGACGAACTTAAGCTCTTGTACGGCCGTAATGCGACAAGGGTTAACGCCGATAAAAATAGTTTCGTAGCGATTTTCGAACGAACGACCCATTTATTGTAATCGTATCGCGGCACTGCCGCAGTACGGGCACTACAATACTACAACGATACTGGTATTGTTATTATAATTATTACTGTCGTACGAATGCGGAGCGAGTTTTGTGTACTTTACCTGTGCGTACGAATCGTTGTACGGTACGCGTTGTGATAATTTTGTTACGGGTAAAAAAAAAAAAAAAAAAAATGGTAATACGACATGTTAAGACGATTGCCCGACCAATAACGAAAACAAACGGAGAAACGATGTGTGGAATAATTCAAACGGGTTTCGAGAATAGAAATTCTGTTGTATACAAATTAATACTCTGCATTTACCCGTGCATGGTGGTGTGAACTTAAAACGTATTGTAAAACCGATGAAATCACTAAAACCTAAACAAATACCACGTTCGAAGTTATTATCGTTGTTATGATAAATTAGAGTATCGCTTAAATCCAAAAGAAAAACACGAGTTAAGATAATAGTTTGTTTTTAAACGTTAGCGAATATTTATAATATTTAAAAGTTATTTTGACGGTTCACACAAGTTCGTTTTCGACGAATGTTTCATAAGGAATTACGATTTTCGTAATCAATATTGATACGAAACAAAAAAAAAAAAAAATCGGTTGTTGACATATCAAGTAATACTATATTTGAGCACTTATTTATAAATATTTAGTTTTATAATTTACCAGGAATGTGTGTCACATAATAGATTAAATATGAACTTTTAATGACCTACGAACGATTGTATTTTTAACAAGAACAATCAGGACTAGAAATCAACTCTACAGTCAACTGCAACGTGATTTTTTTTACTCAGATACTATTATTTTTGTTAGTAAATTTTATAACCCATAAACTAATGTTTTTATAAATATTGGCTTTTCTTTATTGATATTATTTCATGAATTGGTGGATTTGTTTGAACATATAATTTTAAATTGTATTTTTTTTATTCGTATACCAGTAATCATTCAAACTAATATCAATTAAGAAAAATGTCGGTAAAACTAACAGATAATACACATTCACATTTTATATTTTTATTTTATTTATCCACGTTTATTTATTATAATTATTACTGTCAATGCATAGAAATATAAGTAAGTATGGTGAATAGTATACCTTACTTATATGTATAAATTAATGTATACGACATGATGTTAAACGTTGTAATAATTTTTTAGAGTAAAATAACCGTAATAATAATAATGATAATAATACGACGTTAAGACGAAGCCTTACGTGCAATAAAATTCGTATTTAAAATGAATGATTTAAATGGTTTCAAGAACAGACATTCAATTGTACACAAATTTATACTAAATTAATTTATATATGGTGGTATAAACTTATAACGTTTTATAAAACAAATAAAATGACTAAAACCTAAACAAATATACGTAGCATATTTGTTAAAAAACGGACTTGTGTGAACCTGAAAAGACACTTTTCAAGTAATGAAAATACTTGACGTTTAAAAATAAACTATTGTTTCAATTTTTAATATTTTTCGTTTTCATTTGAATGATATTAATTTATCACTGTAATAATAACACCAAACGGATATTTGTTTAGGTCTTAGTAATTTTATAGGTTTAATAAAACATTTTAAGTTCATGTCATCATAAATGAGTAAATGTAATATTCATTTGTATACAACATTTACTCGTATATTTTTGAAAACCGTTTATAATATTCTATGTTAAATTACTATTATTTTATATAATATATTTATATTAATATTATAAAGAGGTAAATTTTGTAAGTTTGTGATTATTTTTGTAGGAAGTAAGATTACTTCAGGAACTACTGAACTTATTTTGAAAATGGTACAACCAGTGAAAAGCTACATTATTTCTGAATAATATTAGCTGTATTTGATTATGATTAATAATATTTTTTAACTTGAAATAACAATATTTGTCAATCAATTTCAAGAAAAATGGACTGATAAGTTGATTTATTGATGGATGCTGACAATAGGTAAGTATAATATTCTAGGTGCACTAAATATTTCTTGGGACTCCACGAGTAAACACTGCTTGGAAAAAAGCTCCGTAGCTGAAAAAATTTGAAAATCACTGGAATAGAATCGCTAATAGACGTAATATATCTCGATCTTGAAAATGTACTAGAAAAATGATCACTGGCTTTGATCAAAGGCAATAGTATCACTCAAAAACGATATAGTGAACGAAATAAAAAACTTATTTTACAGAAAATTCCTAATGAAGTCAAACAGTAAAAGTCAGATAACACTGTGTGAAATACTGAGGATACAGTGCAGTATCATCAAGAATTTTTAAATTCATTGAGCCATTCTGGCCTATCACTTCACAACTTTATGTAAAAAGTCACAATTCCTATTATGTTGTTAAGAAACTTGAGTCCTCCCAACTTGTGTAATAGTACAAAGCTACTGATTAAAGAGTTACGGGACAATACAATCGTGACGACCATCCTCCTCACGGGACAACTCGCTTATATTCCGCGGATCCCTATGACCCCGATGAATTTTCCAATATCGTTCAAAAGGTTACAGTTTTCAGTCAAAGTATTATTTGTCTTCAAGATAAATGAGTCCCAGGGTCAATCATTCTCTCTGGTGGGCATTGACTTAAGAAAGGAGTGTTTGTTTTTCCATTGACAGTTATAAGTTGGTTTATCTAGAGCTGGAACTCCAGAAAACCAATACATTTTTCTACCGGACAAAAGCATAACATCAAAATTATTACACGGAGAAATCTTAAACAATTAACATACTAGCCCAATATATACGAGCAGCCGAAAAAAAAAATAAATATACATAAAAATAAATCCTAATCAATACTAAGAACCGCACAAGATAATTTCATCACAAGTAAAAATGTTTGACGCATAATACGATATATATTGTTGTATAATCTGAACAATCAATAATGTAATAATCATCGATTGAAAGTCTATTCTTTCTGATAATTTATACATTTAATTTAAATTCAATTCGGTTAGGTTACATTGTGTTTGTCAAACCATAACACTTGAGATATTAAAATGTTAGTACCGAAATTAGTAGAAATCATTAATCCTTTTCAGTATGAATCATGATAAATGTGTCATCAAGTTGAAAACTATTATTTTAGTAAGAAGTTAGCCGTGTCAGATTGCCAAAAAAATTACTGTATTTATTATAATAAGAAATATATTTTAAATAAACAAATAATAGTAATAATGTAATGTGTGTTTCAAAAATGACATAAAACAAAATAAATAACAATGATAAAATATATGAAACACATTGTATGGTATCACATATTATTATTAGCTTTAGCGAATAAGTTATGAATTGTACTAAAATTTGAATTTCAAGTGATCTAAGAAATGTTTTCATATTAATTAACTGATAGATATATACTTTTATTTGGTACGTATTACAACGAAAATTAACAAGTAGTAGAACAGCGTAATTAATATGAAGAGAAGAGTAAAAAATTCGCCAATGAAATCTATCATTCTATAGTTGTTTAGTGAAGATAAAAAATTGTTAGTCCTGACAACAATATATCTTGTTGAAACTGAAATGATTACTTGCCAAAACGTCGGATACTTTGCGAATAATATACGAACATATTATAGTTTTTATTTGTTTTCGAGTATACAACGTTTGAACAGTCAAATTATTTTTGTTGTAATTGTTTCATATTAATTTCATTTTCTTCAAGAACTTAACAATTTGTTTTGTGATAGTATTTTGAGGAATGATTTTATTTTAATAAATAATATTAATAACACTGTTTAATGTAATTATACATATTTCCTACGTATAATATTCATATTTATAGTACATGTACCTACAGTGTTACATCTACTCGTGTGTGCATGTATTCATAAGCTTATCTTTTGTGTTCTTTAGATTTTATAAAACATATTAGGCATTAATAGTTTTTTTGAAGCATTTAATTTTCGAATTAAGTACTCTCCGAGTATATTAATTTACTAACAAATAACCAAATTAATTAATTTTTAATAGTATGAAGAAAAGGTGAAAGATTTTTGATAGATGTTTACTTTTATTTAAATCACACAAATACTGCACGTACGAACTCTATATCCACGTCAACTCAAATATTTTCATTGTTATAAGATTATCAAGAATATGAATTACTGTTTTTTTTCTATTAGCACAAAAAAAGTTAATAAGTCTAATGTGATACAAGCACAAGTATTGTTTAGTATAGTCTTAATACTTATAAGTACCTATTGCAGATTATGGCAAATGGTTAAAAGCCGTAAAATAATAGTGTTTCGGAAAAATTAAATTGAATTTAAGTTTTAAAAACCTATTTGAATAGAATTACTCAGTTCAAAAATATATCTAGGATAGTTATTTCTATGTCACTCGTTCGTTGTGCGTTGTGCTTATTACGACTTAGCACGAATTCCGTTTTTTAACAGTTTTTTTCATACTCTGTCTCTAGGTTTTTTGAGAAACTAGTACCGCTTTAGATAATAATTCGTTCGGAGTACTTTCCATTTGCAACGAAGCAGAAACGTATTATAAATGCTTTTGACATAAAGCTTCTGAAGCTTTTTTACCTGATCGAAAATAAAAAAAAAACAGCGAAAATCATTCGACTGCGCTGAGTTTAGTCGATGGGTGCAAAGCAAACGGTTGTTGTTGTATAGTGACGGGCGATTATAGTGTGCGCCGTACGAGTAATTCATCTCACATATCTTTTGGGATGTGACCATAGCTGGAATGAAGAACGTGATGTACGTATAATTTTTTTTGTTTTTTTATGTCCCTCTTTGATTGAGTAGGTGATGAAATATCGGTTGATGCATTTCGTTATAATACGTACACACACGACGAGCGTGTATTATAATAGTATTCCTCGAAGTTTTAAATTAGTCCCTTAATAACCATTAAAACATCTATCCCGCCGGTCGAAACTCGATGAGAGACGTAATACGTTGAACCCATGCCAATGTACAAGGCACAACAATCGTATATATTAAAACAGCGTCTCCGTTTCATATTATTATTATTATTATTATTATATCGTGTTATTGGGTTTCAGATGGCAATTTAAGTCCACCCGGAACGTTTAGAAAAAAAAAACACACATAAATTCATGGCGCCGGACCGAAAACTGGCGAGCCGTCGAGCCCGTGACAAATTGACGGCTATCCGGAGTGTCTATTGATTCATCGATTCGTACATGAAATATGTGTTTATAAGTATTCAGTATGTTAGTATGTGTACGTATGTACATCGGTTGAGTCCCGTGGCCTTAATCTACGTGCCCAGTTGGATTCGAAAACTTAACTAATCGAGTACGTAAACGATCGATTTTATAATACCTTTAATACCTATGTATACTGTAGTGTAATAATATTTCGTAACCAGAAACAAAAATAAAATAAAAAGTAACTCTTCAGACGAACAAAATAAAACTAAAAATATTGCAGGGCCAACTAAATATTACCGAAGCGTTTTTAGAAGCGTAAAATTTAGTTAGGAGATTTCTTATTTTCGGTACTGCAGTGTTCTAAAATCTTCTAGATCAATAACTCAGTGGAAATGAAATCAATAGAACGTAGGACATTACGTATGTTATTATACAATCGAAAAATTTTCACCAAAATGGTTATCCAGTACCTATTGGAAAACGTTTTTTACGTTGGAAATTTGTACTGACAGTTTTCATTACGAGTCTATTGGTTTAGTGATTGTCGCACAATAAGCCTTAGTTTTAAACGTACAATGAGAAATAGTGCAAATATCGAGTACGCGCGTTATGTATTGAGTACAAGTCGTTTGATAATTTGGCAGTTCCTACAACATTTTGAATACATATTTTCGTTTAATAAATCGTAAACAAATATTTTGGTCATCACCTAAAGACAGTACAAGTTTTTCACGAGTTATCAGAAATATGTTACGAGTTTAATACTGTTCGGTGTGGAAGGGTATATGAAAAACTAATATACGGCCTGTAATTGTAGGTGAGTGTCCGCGCGAGCTGAGAACCCAGGGACACCCCCCTCCTCCATGTTTAGTGTTGAATACCAACAAGAGCATTACTTCACTTTTAGTTTTTCAGAGACGACAGTGAAATTCACAGATAGTTAATTGAAATTGAAACTGAACATGTAGGATGTTTAATCAACAACTTTTCGGTACATTAACTACGGACAAAACGTATAAATACGGATGGAGTAGAGTTTCAGTAGGACGGAGCCACTGTGCATACGCTCATCAATCTACGGTCACATTAAAGAAACGCGTTTTCGACGAGCGATTATTCTCTCGGCGTGGCGATTACAGTTGGCGCCCTACACGACCAGATTTAACAGTTTGTCATTTATTTTCATGGGGAATGTAAAATCCAAATTCCGTCCAATACAACTATGTACAACACTGAACGATCTGAAGAATAAAAATAACGACGAGAGATAATCGTTACAAATATTCCGATACATCATGCATAAAGTATTGATCACTCCATTGCGTTGATCGAAATTGACGTAATCTGAGAGGTTTTGTCGTTTTTAAATTAAGTTATTATGTACCAATAAATAGCATTTAGTTTTGTATATATTTTCGGTTTTTTATTTTTATATAAACGAATCCGCGTTAGAATTGTGTCAGCTAATTAGTTTTACGAATAATCAGTTGTCAATAGCATGTAAATTGTGACTGGATGTTACGAAGGATTAAATACTGTGGGTACACCACTCATCGAGTACCGCGTCTACCGTATTTTAACGACGGCATTATCCGAGACCGACCTAAACGCGTCTCCTTCCCAGTGTTGAGATTATTTAGATAAATTATCTATACAATAACTTTTTATATTTTATCTTATCCAGATACACTTTGTTTAAATAGTCTGTTGTTTATTTAAGACGAAAAAAAACAAATGTCTCTAGATAAATTTGATGTTAAACGCAAACAATTTGATATTCGTGAACAATTTTAAATTTAATAAAACCAAAATGAAATAACTTAAATTAAAATAAAATACACTTATCTAACTAAACTTAGTTATTACATAAGTTTTATCGACAATGCCCGTACCTACATAGTTATTATTAATTACCATACGTGTAAATGTTATTTTGTATTATAAAGTGGTAGTGTATGTATGTTTTCGGTTAGTTGACAAGTACAGTGTACTCTCGGTGAAGCCCATGTCTGGACCTCCCCCCCCCCCCCCCCGAAACTTCTTCGATACATACAAATGTTTAAATTAATTATTTATTTATAATTATTTTTAACCAAATATCAAAACTCAAAATCTAAATTCAATAAAACTAAAATATATATGTTTTGGACCCCCTTCCGAAATTTTTTTCTAGATACGGCCTTACTCGCGATTATCCGTGGGCAGATAATCTGTTTTGCGGATTATTCGTAGTTTCCACGGAATTACCTATATACATATGTGTATATAAAAAAATAGTAAGTCTTTACAATGCACATTGTACCTACATCGTTATTAGTTTGATTGGGTTGCGATAGCCGAAGAAGAAGTCTCTGCTTTTGATTTGGCTAATTTTACAAAATCTATTACTAGATGAGAGAATGTTGATGAATATAACATTAATGAGTAGACAAAAATTGTAATGCCAATGATCCAGGTTTTGAGCGTCTTGCTGATTAATAAATAGTAAGTAGAGCATTAGGCACG
The DNA here is from genome assembly GCF_003268045.1 of Sipha flava. Classification (NCBI taxonomy): domain Eukaryota; kingdom Metazoa; phylum Arthropoda; class Insecta; order Hemiptera; family Aphididae; genus Sipha; species Sipha flava. The sequence goes on from NW_020273327.1 coordinate 59,828, forward strand.
GTTTCAGAAAGTGAAGAAGAAGAAAACGATGAAGAACAACGTGCAGTGAAGCAAGTGAGTTATGAAGCAGTTCTAAAACACATTGACGGGCTCATTCAATATCTGGAAGAACAAGACGATACAACACTGTGTGACAAAATCTTGGTAAAAGAAACTTCAATCACAAGTTAAAAATAAACATTTTCAAACAAAAAAAAACAACAACTTTTAACTGATTTTTTTACATATAAATGTAATATTATCGAAAAGACGATGAATACAATTCAAATTATTATTGTGTTAGTATATAAAATTACACGTCTACACGACCGTTTAAAATAATGACTTATTTTTTTTAAGCACCTGTACTTATTACTATATTGCTATGGGATTATGCTCAAACCTATTCGGATTACCGCGTATTTCGGATGAGTCTGTGTTCGGATTAATGCGACCCTTCCGTATGCGGTCACATATTATATCTATCATGGCTTTAATCTAATTTTTTTAAATGTGCCCTATGCAGATCTGATAAGACCAGCTAAATATACATATTTAATAAAATACACAAGTACATTTACTCAACTATTTACTGTGTTCAACACTATTCCGTATAAAATATACTATTGTGCGGTTACCATTGCCGTACGTACCTCACATGAAACAAATACGCCGTGAAAACGTTCCGCGTTTAATTTGGGAACATTTTTTTCTTTCCACAAAAATCAACTCACGAATTCTTCTCGTGGGGGAGGGCGGTTCTTCTTTCTCGTATCTCTTTGTATTTATAGCGATTAACTATAAATATTTGCTATGTTTAGACCTACGCTCATTTATTATGGTTTATTTTAACGCTCGCACGCGTGCCGCACTCGCGATGAGTTATTGAAATACACCCGCTAATCCTGCCGGTCGACCAAGGATGTTCCGTTTGGTGTGTGCACGGCAGCTATTCCGTTCGAACGAAAATGAATTTAATATCCCTTTGACGAGACTTGGAATTTTTCTCTCTCGGAGTGTACACGCAGACAGGTGCACCGCAACACTTGTGGTGTAGGTGCGATATTCGTCTCCTCAACGTCGAACAGTGTGCAACGAAAAACGAATAATAAAAACATACAATGCACGTATGGATATTACCAAACCGTAGCTCGTAGAAATAATTATCGTTCTGTTTTCCTTTCGACCTCCGAGTGTACCTAATATTACTCGGAACTTCCTCCGTGTGTTTATATGCTCATTACGAAGTTAATGAAAATATCTTTTTAGTAAATCACATTTGTTCATTATACACCGTCTTACAACGGTATGTACACGGGTTGTAATTACCATGAAAAAAGTTATACGTTAAGAGGCACGTAATTAAAAACGAAACAATGAATTTTCTCTTATTGTTCAAACCAATTATTCAAGGTCGTTTACGATTTAATATGGTCTCTGTTATTGTTAGTATTTAGTACACACTAATAACTATTATCAATTTTCTTTTCTTCGTGGAAATATTTTCGTAAAAATATTCTAATTTTCATTGTATCCGTATTTAAAAACAATTAATAATTTGCACCATAATAATATTAAGCTTTAACTATACTACGAAACGTATCGCAGCTACGGAGTTTAAATAATCGTTATTTTTATTGAAAAATTCCTACGAACTCCTGGCTTCATACTTGTACAACGTCCACTAAATTACAAATACGTACTTATATACATTAAAATGTAATCACTATAGATAGATGAACAACGCTGACTTTATGAGATGGAGTTCAAAATATTCTTTTATAACCACCAAATGTATATGTTTTTACGTAACACATGTTTACACCCACGCAGTTTATAAAATTTTATCCAAACTAATTTTTCAACTTTTAGTGGAAATAAAAAAAAATAGCATCGCATCAAAAATATGGACCATCAATTATATCGAGTAATCGATTCATCTCGATTTAACCATTTCTTCAGTGTACATGGGTATTCGTTTAGGTAAAATTTTCAAAATAAACTCGTATATTTGGGTGATGAATTAATTAAGAAATAAGAATAAAATTGCAGTTCAAATAATGCGTGATTTTCGCGGAAAAAATAACGTTAGCTATTATGTGTGATTATCTCTTTATTATGTCGGTCAAAGAAACATGAATATTTTACTGAATTAAAATGCAAAAATAGAGTCAGTTTATACGAGATGTAACAGAAAGTTCTGAGATTCTTACATTGTCTATGAAACTTTTTCGGTATTTCCAGGACCGTACTGGCTGCTTTTGTGGGGCGGTTTCGAAAACATTTAAGGGCGCCTTAATTTTTGTATCTTCGAGCATTCATCTACTAGCTGATATAATTATCATCATAATAGTTATGCGATAGCGGATAATAAAACGGACAATGTGTATTTACTCGTATACCAGTGACTGACGAAGAGCTCCGTCCAAACTGATTTAACAAAATGATTTCCGAGAGCAAAATCGAGTGGGAAATTTTATTCGATAAATTATATTTATGTAATTGTTTTATAAAATTGTTTACTTCATTGTATTTCGTGGAGCACATTACCTTAATAATTTTAGGTAAATATGATGAACGAGCTATGATACGAGCCCACATCATAATGAACTTACTAAAACTATTTAAATTTCTATGATTTATAATATTTACTGTTAATAAAAAATTATTATTCGCAAACATTTCGTAGAGTAAAAACATGTAAAATGTTCTTTTTACGATATTTCTAAAAAAACTAATTCCTCTCGAAGAACCCGTCGAGTTCGCTAAACAGAGATGTGATGTTTGCGGTCACAAACGCACGCATTTTCTGTCGCCACTGCGGGGTGTGTGTGTGTGTGTGTGTGTGTGTGTGTGTGTGTGTGTATTATACACTCCTGTTATTATTACTACTAGTACAATTACTATTAGGTAATATTTCTACAGACGCAGTGTGTATGTATGGTTAGGTTATGTATGGTATGGCGTACGCACACGGATGGACAACAACAATATACCATTGTAAATATTTGGGTGTAGTCGAGTGGAAAATGACAAATTCGTGGGAAACGACGGGAAATGACGGGGTAAAGAATACGAAATATCCATCGGAAAGTAAAATTACCGACGACGACGACGACGTTATATTGTTAGCGTATTATTTCGATTTCCCGAGAGAATTTCTTATAGGAAAGATAATAATTACGTTGGTAATAAAGGAGGAAAAAAAATAATCGTCTTTTGTGAAAAGGAATACCCGTTTATACGCGCGTGCGCGAGCGAGTGAGCGAGCGGGTAAACTTTATCGATATAAAATCGTGTACGAGATGAGACGAACAACTTTAAAAAGCTCTGTTTAAGCTCCGCTCCGTTTCTCATCGCCGGCACAGAGCGCGCGCGTGTCTACACGATTCGCTCGACCCCGTGTCCCTTTGTGCCGAACTTTCATCTCGCCTACACAGTTTGGACGGTGGGTGAGCGCAGTGTGTCGGGCGCCATACAACTGAGGCGCCGTCGGTCTTTTAAGATTGATAGGGGCTTTAAAAACTATCGCTACCCCAAACCCTGTCCGTGTTCTTCCCGACTGTTCGTCTCGACCTTTTCTCCGGATCTTTTACCTCCTCCGTACCGCTACCGCCGTCGTTGCTTCTGTTGTACTATACACTACTACTACTACTACTACTACTACTACTACTACTACTACTACTAC
>NW_020273328.1:0-11242 GCF_003268045.1 Sipha flava
CTACTACTACTACTACTACTACTACTACTACTACTACTACTACTACTGCTATTATTACTACCACTGTTACTATTACTATTTTTTTTTTATTTTCTCGCTGGACTTGGAGAACCACTTTTACTTTGCTTTGCGATGGCCTACGGTTATGTCACACTATATTAATATTTACCTGTTGCGCGCACCTTGTTATATAAATATATAAATTGAATTAGCCAATCCGTAGTTCCTTACTTGCCCCGAACGCGTATCGATCAGAGTTCAATGACACGTAAACAATTGATCTTATAACCACGAGTAACTATCAGCTCCAGTGGAAACGTTCTCCTGAATTGAGTTCACACCATTAAAGCTCCAATCTGGGTTTTATTTTGTTCGAACCCCATTCGCTGTTTAGTGCGTTTCGTGATAAAATAATGTAACACTAATAAACCGTAAAGTAACTTATGATGTACCAGCTGGAAAACGTGGATGAACGTTTCGAAAAGCGCTAGAGTCATATTTATGTCTATGTTCTTATTTCGCACCATTATCGTAAAATATGACAATGAGCCTTGGGAACCGTCAGTCAAACACCTTGGAGTCGCATTAGATAAGAAGCTTACCTTACACTTCTACTAAACTCTGCAACTAGCACGTATCGCCATGGGATATTATTGCTTTTACTAAATAAAACATCACTATACAATAAAACACACGAGAAATAACTATTTTCACTGCTCGACCACTCGCTCTTATCCTTTCCGTGGAAATTGTCCAAACGCGTTCTAAAAAACATATTGACATTTTTCAATGTGTATATTGTTCGAGAGTTATAGAAAATACACCAAGGTTCACACGAAATCAAAACTTACATAAAGACCTCTTTAAAAACAATTTCCTAACCTGACTGAAAATGTCTACAGCTCTCTACTCAAATTAACAGGTTCACATAATTATTCATATTTATCCACCACTTCAATGACACTTAAAATGCGGTGCCCACATGATTCAACGAGTTAATTTCTTATTGATAAACTGATTTGTTTTAAATTATTAGTTGCTTTTAATATACGCTTATCGTTAAATACTATATAATATTCATTGTGTACAAAAAGTACTGTATATAAAGTAACTATAGAATTTAATATATCCTAAGATATAAATGTAGCGATTAATCTAAGAATGTCTTATTGTAAATAAAAAAAAAATACAAAATGACTAGTGAGTTAAAAATGATAAATGAAAACTGTTTACTGAATCTGGCAAATTATTTTAACTAACGTACTTTCAAATTGGTAGACCAGCATTTCAAAAATAAAATAGTTGGAAAAAACATATTCAGTCTGGAATTATTCCATTTCCATTACGCGAAAACTGTCTGTAAAAATCATATATTTATAAGAGAAAAAACAATAGTGTGTATTTGTAAGATTTGTGCTCTTCTTATTTATTTATTTCTTTTTTTTCTTTTTTTGATCAACTATTATTCGGTCCATAACATTAAATTTCATTCTCTATCTTTTGTGATTTTCAGCGAGTTTTTTTTAGTAACAATTTATTCTTGTACAATTTTTCAATTGAAATATGTATTTTTCTTATAAGAAAACATATACGAAAAATATAAAAACACCAAAATGTCTATTATTCTGCACTCGTATAACCGCATCAATTATATTTACAAAGTGGTTCAGGAGTAGACCAAAAATCGCTTCTACAATTTAAGTACAGTTTAAGACTCAGTTTAAAAATTGAAAAATTAGGAAACCCTCCTTAGCGCCATTAAAATATCTATATTTCATCATATCTATATCATTATAATACTCGTATATTTAATTTTCCTTAAAAAATGTGTGCCTCCTGAATTTTAAGAACTAGTATGGTTATAGTGGTTAATGTTTGTTTAAATAATTTTATTTGAAATGATCAATACATTTTTTTTTTTTTTAACTATAAAATTTAATATAATTATACAGTATTCTATACAGTGTTTCAAAAACTTTTTAGTAGCAAAATTATCACACCAAGATTGAATTATTAAGGACATAACTTTAAAAGTTTAACACGAAACGAGTTTACTTAATAAAATTACTATACTAGAGTTGTTTTCATTTTGTTATTTTTTACAGCATCACATTTAAGTAATCGTTATTTCGTAACTAGATTACGTCCAGAAAAATGGCGACGAATCCGGATAACGTGTTATTTTTAAAGATGGTAATATATATAAATTTTAGTTTCGGTAATTTTAATTTATATTCGGGAGTAAAATGCTTTATTTACTGGCGATACTTTCGAGAATCGTGCGTATTATGGTTATGATTATTATTATTATTATTATTATTATGACTACGACAATAAAGGAAACTTGCTGTAAGAAAAACGTCCTCGTCTATTGGGTATAATTCAGCGCAGACAAATGGTCAAGTTTCGCGTGGAATAATAACCTTAGTTTAAGTTACAATTGCTAAACGAGAAGCGAAGGAAGATCGTGATTTAGGGTTATGATCATTTGTCGAGACCAGACACTCAGACATTGTAAAAACATTTTTCAGCTGTTCGGTAGCCAAATAAAAGGGTGGCGAACGCATAATTCAACATAAACGCACCCATGGGATTAATAAATTTACCAAAACAGTTTTATATAGGGTTAAAATATTACTGGATAAACACTCAGTGGTACTACTACACAGAAGAATAATCCGTTTCCGTCACAGGTCTATTGTGTATGCCTACGAGATGACACGACCGCTCTTATTTCATTTCAAAAACGTTTCACACTGTTTTATTTAAATACATCAGTTCTTTACGGACATTTTATAAGCGTACGCACGAATGTATCGACGGTATGGGGCCTTTGATTTTTTAACATTAAAGCACGCGCATGTGTAGAAGGAGGGAAATGGACTAGAAGAAATTTAGTTTCAAAACCTTTTAGGTAGCGTGATATGAAAATAATAACACCATATAAAGTGCATAGTCGTTTAATGTTTTGGATTCAAAAATAGCCATTCTGTTAAAACGGCAAAATTACTCAGAAATGATGATATACAGCATATGATGAATATAATTTAAACTGCACTCTGCCATTCTATAGGATCATATTTAATTACGCGTGTATTTGATGTGTGCCCGCTGTGAAAACGGAGGTTTTCAACAAACTCTTTTACGTTTTCGAATAATTCGAAGTGTGGCAGCAAAGCTTACAATTATTGTAAGCTTTGCTGCCACACTTCGTCGAGTTTGACAATGATAATAATACGAGAATCGCTAAAATCGGTGGCGGCAATTATTTAACTATAGTTGCACTGCTTGTGCCGTCTGGCATGCACACCTTAACACCTAATCATAAATGTCTTCAACACCTAATCCGATTGTTTACACCATTTGGCAGGGCCAGTCCAAATTAGCAGATTGCACTACGGATCGAGCGCACACGAACATAGTGACATGTGCATTTAATGGGCACTATAACAAACTCATAAAATGAATAAATTTAGTGTACATTTTCCTCAGGCTCTGTCTCGATTCAAATGTTCAACTATGGTTTTTTAGATATATAATATATTTGTATATTTAGATACATGTAAAAATACAAAATCTCCTAGTTATATAAGAATAAACCTACATCTAAAGTTAAGCATGTAAGCAGTTAATATGTAAGTATTAAACAAGTATTAAATGTTCTCATTTTAATGAGTTACAAGCAGAGATGCGAGTTTGTGCTATACAGTGGTATAAAACTGTATTATGCAAGGTATTAAACACATGGTATACAATTATTTATACAGACGGTATAAAAAAAAAAAATCTAAAGCGTTATTTTTAGTTAGTGCTATCATATATAAAATCATTATTATTACCTATTTAATAAAATAATGAAAACTTAAATTAAAGTTAAAAATTATTTAATGAGTCATGCACTTAAATTAATATATAAATAAATAAACAAATAGATTAGACATATAAATAAATAAATAAATGCTTAGCCTGAATTATTATTATATTTGTAATGTACGACCGGTTTCAAATTAAAAATTCATCGTCAGGTATATAATAAGTCAATAAAATCGCAACTGAATGTGAAAAATAGAAGGAAAGAATACATTCGGAAAAATTGGTTGTTTTATACGAAGATAATTTATTTTAATAGGAGAGATGATTTAAAATATGTTTTTAGTAGACATAAACATGTTAAAAAATATAAATACTATAGTTACTTAATATATTTATTATTATTTAAAATGTATTGATATAAGATATTAAATTTACAATAGTTTTTCTATATATAAGTAAATAGGTAAAATATATATTATAACATTCGATGTGAAAAAATAAAATTGAAACTTTGAGGCTAAGCTTTTTTTATTTATTTTTATATAGACTATTTGTATATTTGTTTATATATTAATTTGCCAGTATTAACCAATTAATAATTTTTAATTTTGGTTTTATTTTTTAAATATATTTTGATGTTATATGAGATCATTATTGAAATAACATTACGGTTTGACAATGATTTAAGAATGATTTATCGTTAAAATAGAACGAATATGCAATCGTATAGTAAAATTAATAACAATGTGGATAAAATGTAGTGCTACAAAATTGTAATATCAGTCGAGTATATGAGAATGTATTAGTGAATAAAGTTAAAGATGAAATTTATTGAAAACTGGAGTTTATTAGGTATACGTATATTTAATACAGAATTATTATTATTAATTATTATTAATTATTAATGCACGCGTGTATATCGTACAAATTACAGAATTACCACAAGCAACTTACTTAATACGGTGTATTATAATATTATATTTTTTTTAGGATGTATATCTTCATCTCACTTCCTTACCTCGAACTTGTGAGAAATCGTGTATATAATTACAATATAATATTCATGATCATTAATCGTTTAACACTTGAGCTGTATTATTTCAATTTCAATGTAATTAATTCTCCAATCATACAGATAGAAAAAGAAGAGGGAACTTGTTTTTCTTATAGATTTCATGATCATGAAGTATTTAAAATTACTAACATGTGTGACGTGGACTTTTACAGGAAAATAATTTTGAATAAACTTGGATTACCAATATATTAACCAAAGAACCATTATATAAAACGTGTTTTGCATTTATGGCATGACTTTATAATAACAATTGTCATGTTGATTAGGTATCAAACAATTCGCATGTATTTTTATACGACCATGATTGTAAAAGATTATATGATTAAAAAATTAAGACTAAGAATATTTTTTCACGGCCATATTTAATAACATATGTTTTCTATTTTCATTTGAAAAAAAATTATTTTTTAAGACAATATTTTACTATACTTAATGAAATGATTAATTTTACAATTTAAAATAGGATATTGAGAACAGACAATCGGTCAAGTTATCTGCTGAATATCATAGAACAAAAGACCGCTCGGTCGTCCTAGATAAAGATGGATGGACAGAGTCCATAATTCCCTTGCTACGCTGGGAATACTGAACGGTAAAGATATAGCCACCGATAGAGACAAATGGAGGGTAGTGATGTTGCGAAAAAGGTTTTGGCAATTGGGACGTTTTTAATTAGTGCTTTATACGTTACTTCCCGCCCTTACCTTTAGTATGTAAGCTTATTTTATGTTTTTATTTTATATTCTATAGTTGAATAGAATAATACAGTCTACCTTTGTAAAGTAATTTGTGATTGATTTTATTTTATTTCTCATTCTTCATCCTTTGGTTTTTTCCATTTATCAGTGTAGCAAATAGACAGGGTTCTGCCGTTGCGATAAAATTTCGTCAAATACACCAATGGAACTTTCGTGCGAACAATATATTTGTGTATTCGTAGTTAGAAGGGCCAATGTTATATTTTGATGAAATAGAAAATTTTTGACCAATGTCATATTTTTTATTATGTTTCTACTTCAAAAGTAGCCAGTGGATCTGAACAAATGTGGTCTACTTAATGTTAAAATTGTTAAAATTTAGTTATTGTTATTTTGGCTAGTTAAAATATTTTAATTTTTTTTTTTTTTTGGCATTGGCCAACAACGCATTATATCACATGCATATATAATTTAATCAAGTTAACAATATTAAATAAATTCTGGCTATCTTATTTACTTAAATTATCAATCTTGTAAGTTCACATCAAGATTCAACGTTGATCATAATTAAATATACCATTTCGTTGCGTCTAAATTAAAACTTGTTTGTGTGTTGATGTATACGTTCGTGACGTTGATGCTTCTAATATACGCTACGAAGGAGACTGCGTGTAGTACACCTGTCTCGAAGATTAAATTTCAGTAACATACGTATTATTATGCTATGTGGAAATGAACGTCTTCAGATATCACATTGTGACATGTTTATTACACTAGTTAAGATTTGAAAAGTCATGATGATATACCTACTCGTATGCACTCAATTACGATCCGATTAATTAGAATATCGAAACATTTGAAAACGAATCGCTAAAGTTCTAGGTTTTTGCCCGACAACGAGAAAAAGAAGCGATTGAAATTTTCGGGTACGATCTAAGCACGTGGAAAAAAATTCTTAGAAAAAAAAAAAACACAATTCCGATTTCCGACGATTTTTCGAAACTGGGTTAGTTTTTGGATAATTGATGGTTGTTCCGTGTGAAACGACCGCACGATAATCGTTGGACACGTCGAATTGGCGCAGATCGCGCATCATTATCGGTACCGATCCAACGTAGATTAAACATAGTCGGTCTTCCTCACGCAGTCGCGGTCGGCGATCTAGATTTGTTCGCGTCGCGATTAATCTGTCGTTTCGGAAAATAAATCATCATACGACTCTCGTTTCACGATCGACTGCCGGGTGACCTTGGCCGTGTCGTTCAACAACGAGTGCTCCGACCACCGTCTTCGGCTTTGCCGAAGACGGAGCTCCGATCGAACGTGTTGCTAAAGATCCCCCCGACTAATCTTCTGAAACAAGGGTGATAAACGTTAGAGACTGTAGACATTTGCATTGCCGCGGTTTTAGGTGCGTTTACGCCGTTCGCTGGTACGGTTCGCGGATCAAGATGTCGGGCACGACCGTAACAGCGTGAACGGCTGTCGATCGCGCGCACGTTTTACGGACGCGACGGTTTCGGCGACCGCGGAACACTTTTTCGCGCCCAGTAAACGACGGCAGCGTAGCGCTGGGGGAACAACGTCGGTGCGTGCGAGCGCGCAATAAACGAGCGGCGTGCACGCGCGGTCGAGACGACGGCGGCCGCGATTGAAGGTCTTACGGTCGGGCGGGGAACGGAGGGGGAAAAAAAAAATTAAAATTAAAAATAATAACAAGACGGAGAAACGAAAAACTAATATTTGTGTTTGTCACTGGTACGCGCACGCGGAGCGGACACGACACGCACTTACCCGGACGAGAAGAAACAATAGCCCGGAGGCCGGATGAGCTTTTTAGCGGCCGCGGACCGGCTGTTGCCCCCTGTAATTACGGGACCCCACAGGTCGGCGGCCCCTGCCCCTTAGATGCCCATTAACGCACCCCCTCCCGGCCGCCGTCGCCGACACCGCCTCGTTACGTACGACGACGACGACGACGACGATGATGATGACGACGACGAACACGACGACCGGGCCGGGCCGAGACGCAAATTATAAAAAAAAAAAAACCGTTCTCATGCTCAGGTAACCTCCTGCCATTATATCGTGTGGTGCGCGCACGCGCGTTTTGTGCCGTCGCTAACCCGCGCGTGGTACACGGTATCGTTTATTCCGTGTTACGGTATCGTGTACATAATATTTACGTCGCGTATTGTAAACACGCGGACACGATTTGAAATAGTTTTCGGTTAAAACGGTACTACCGCGCGCGGAGAGACGGACACGTATACACTTATAGTAAATGTTCAATACCGTTTTTTCAAACGTTCTCCGATCGATACGTGCAATGGTCAAATTTATAACATCGATATTCGACGGTTTACCGTCACTTGATTGCTTGCCTGCATTACTTGCTCGTTGTTGCCATCCCGTTTATTATTATTAATTTTATCCGCGTACGTTTACTGCCGTAGCAGCAATCAACATTGGTGTTGTTATTACCAACCGAAACGACGGAGGATCGTATAACAGTGGTCTTCTACACGCGTGTAAACGTTTTTACAGTACGTAAACAAATTCGCGATAGTACTGTTTCGTTCTGTTCGATAAATTGTTTTATTATGAGATTATTTTGTTCGGGCAAAAACAATCCAATTAGATCCGTTAATGACGTTAAGAAAATAAATCGAGTGTAACGGTAGTGATAGCCTGTTCGCGTAACGATCAACGGCGAATGGATTACCATCAGCATACGTTAATGTTGAATAATTTAAATTATAATTATTAATAAGTACTTAATTTATGCATAATACTGTAGTTCCGTTTAGTATAAACAGTACATTTTTTTAATATTAGATATATGTATATATATTTATTGTTTAGTGTATTATAATAAACGTATACCAATATTTAAGCTTTTATTAGATACGAACCATTTAAAATACTAATAAATTAACAAACATAATGTAAACTCGATGGTGTAATATAATATGCACAGTACGTTTATTCCATGAGCGATAGTCGTGGTAAACAAATAAATCCAATAATAATAATAATAAAACGTAACATTTATAAATACTGTGGAAACCACTACTTGTCTGCATGTAACTTGTAAGTGACTAATAAAATCGATTAAATATACAGTTTGGGTGAGCCACCAAAATCGAAACAATCAAACATTTTCGAAAAAAAACAGAACACGTACGTTTATAAATAATTCGTTCATTAATTCATTTATACGTTTCAATTATTATATTAAAAATTAAATATTCTGATTCGTTAATGTGTACTAGGTAAATTCTACATAGTCTATTGAAGAATATTATTGAAAAGTTGGAAGAAGGGATTTTATTATGTTAATACTTTATTAGATTATTTATGTGTACATTGATATATTTTTGTTATTTTATTGAAACTTTGATAATGTGTTAGTTATATTTTTATCCTATTGTTGGATTATTATATCAACTATTAGAATATTTAACTCTACCACTATCACAAGCTTAACTTATAGATGGTAGATATCTTCATTTATTATTTATTGTAAACCTATTCTTTTAAGATCTCTATATTTTATAATAAATGAAATTAATAAAAAATAAATTTAAAAAAAATCGCAAAGTTTAATGACCAACGAAATATAAAATCATGTGTCGTTTTCCAATGAAATTAAATTAAGTTGCATCCGAAAATCGTACTCTACACAATCACTTGAGTACCCATATCGAATTAGAATAATATCACATCGAATATTTTAACATAACTAGTACTTGAAAAAATGCGTCGAGTATACAATGAACCATTACTACAATTATTATTATCCGTATGTCACCGGTGTTAAATGCAAGCTAGTCGTTGAATTTTTCATAAACCGTAAAACGTATAGTGATATAATATAGAATATTCGATCGAAAATCAAATTTCAAAACGTTTTGTACACATAATATATATTGTGTGTGCATGTATATTATTATATTTAAGTATTCGACAACTTCCCACAGATGACACCGCGTGCGCCTGAACCCGCCACACATTGTATAAATTTTTATATATGTATAGATGTACCGTTGTTGAATGGGATGTACATTTATATTTTTTCTCACATAACCGAGTAATAATTCTACTTCGAAAACAGGTGAAGAACATGACATGCCACCCAATTGGCAAAATCTTTACTGGAACACACGATTATGTGACCGGGACCTAGACGCATTTTTCCCGAGATCGTGCTCGAGTGCTATTTGTCCGGATTATGCCGAATGATGGCCCTTTAATACACCATTGCCGACAAAGGACCATGGAAGGCCGGAGATTCTTCGGGAAAAATCGTGTTATTGTTGTCCCTCGTTTGTGCCCGACGAATTCCTATGTCTTTTTTCGTTCCCAAGGATGCTTATTGCATATACCTAACTCAGGTCCGTGGGTGTTGTTATTATTATTATTATTATTATTCCGATCGGAATAAGAAACGTCACTGGACTAATTTATATAGTTTTCAATCTCCGTCGGGTTTCACATGCTTTGTTATAAGAACGATTCGGAATCAATACAATTTACTCTTTTTCACAAAAAAACATTGCTTGTGTACAAAGTATGTTTGACGCAGTAATGCTGTGAAAAAAGTTACAATCAAAAACGTGATTTATTTTCATAAAAATAAAAATAATACGTATGACGCGTACAGATAATAAATAATTACAAACGATAAGTCACGGTACTGGATGATATTAATAAAAATTGTTCTATTCTCGAGAAACCGAAAGAACTTTCTTTAACCAATAAAATAAAAGTTTAAATATACAAATTAACCTACATATAGCATATGCAAATTAAAATAGAAAAAAATATTCATTATAAGTTAATCGAATTGAATTTGTATTCAATTCAAATTCAAGTTCAAATAGAATTCTTAACCATACAATACATCAATTCTAAGTACATAATTATATTAACATCGTAAAGCAATATTATTATTTGGAACGAAAAAATATTTACAATGAATGTGTAGTTATGTAGGTAGTTAAAAAACTGTTACACCTCCTACAGCTAAGTCAAAAAGTGATCATCATACATACACCTAAAAATGATTAGTTTATTTTTGGCAATAATAGTTAAAAATATTATGGAATCAGCTTATTCGCCACTTTATTACCTAACTCAACTCTCTAAAAACAGAATGTCTCACGAAGATACTGAGAAATCCACGTATTAAACAAAATAGAAATTTAATATTATCAAAGTTTCCAGATAACTTCAATACAATATTATATTAGGTACAATAATAAAATATTTTTTTTTCTAAAAAAAACCCCATAATAAAGTTAATAAAAATTAAAAGGTAAAATAATTCAATTTAATCAAAAATAATAAAATAAAAAGTAGTTCTTAAATTTTTATCAGAATACATAAATTTAGTTAATACATGTATATTGTATTTCTTATCCGTGAGATTAATATAATGAAAAATCAGATTTTGACTACATATTTTTTTTTTATTCAGTATCAACAACGAAGTTATTAGCTAACATTTAATTTTTTCTATTGGGTGTACATTTTTATATTATATATGGTATTTACATTAGTTTTTTCTTTATACATTTCAATTTTTTTTATTATACAATATTTATTTTTTTTTTGGATCGGAATAAGGTCCTAACGCTTCATAAAAATTTTC
>NW_020273329.1:0-54235 GCF_003268045.1 Sipha flava
GGAAATAGTAGTGGAAGTTCAGATTCTGGTTCTATCTTGAATTTAGTTGGTCCGTTATCTGGATCATCAAGTGGAGGTGGTGAAAATGGTGGAGGATCGGATTCCGGGTCTATCTTAAATTTAGTCGGTCCATTATCTGGATCATCCAGTAGTAGTAACAGTGGTGATAATCGTAACAATAATAACAATAGTGTTAGTACTACAATATTATCAAGCGAGGATAACGTGGATTTTTCGAAGTCTTATAATTTGCCTAATTCTGAGACAAAGAATTCATTATTGTCCAATTGGTTAGCCAAAATTCTGTCCCAATCATCTGCTGGTGCTTCATCTGCGTCAGCTGATGCATCTTCGTCTTCATTTTCATCAATGGTCGCGGCAAGTAAAATAATTGAGTAAATTATTTATATAATATATAATAAGTTTTATATATTTTGTATCGTTCGACTATACTCTGATGATATGTGCTATTGCAAGTACATGTATACAACACTTGTACAACTGTGTTGAATACGATTAGTAAAAAATATGTAAACATAAGTTTTATAATAAATATCAAAATTATTCTGGTGCAATGGTTTTCACTTTATAAATAAACTGTTGTTTATTAATATATAAGATATTGTTTCTCGTTTCTTTAGGGTAGTGGAGTTGGTGGCGATGGTGGTGATAGCGCCAATGGTGGTTCCGGTGGTGGTTCCGATCTTCTGGGTCTCTTAGGATCAAGCAGTGGTTCCAGTAGTGGTGGAGCCGGTGGAAACAGTGGTAATGGTGCTGGAGCTGTTTCACCCACCGGGGTAAGGAGACGTCAAATCGGAGGTTTTTTCCGACTCCCTTTTGCAGCATCAGAATATAATGACCAACAAGATGTCACGTACACACAGTTATTAAACGACCGACCCCGAGACCTGCGTCGCCGATTGTGGTTGTAGATCACAATTAGTGGCAGGACGACGGCAAAGACATATACTCACTATAATAGTAAATAGTAGTAGTTAAAAAGCATTAACACCACTTAAAGCTCTATGTGTAGCCAATCGACCAACTAGCTTCATCTGACGTGAACGGCATAATAAATGTCTTATAATATTCAACAGCATGTATTTTCCATTTATATTTTTAAATATACATATTTGTAAAAAATTATAACATTATTGATGGATTCATTGATAGTTTTTCATAAACGGCAATGATGATAATAATTTTAAACATCTTTCGTCACAAAACCATACTTGCTCTATTTAGTTTCATTATCATACAATCAATAGGAACATTACATTCTACAATTAGTAATTATTCCATCGGTCATAATTGTTCGATCATTTTCGTTATGAAATTACATATATTTTATCACATGCATGCATAATGCATCAAAGTAATAGCATATAAATCATACTCTATTAGTTTACTAGTAAAATGATAAAAATGGTACAATAGGAATACGATCCCATGTCAAATTAAACTATTGAAGATTAATACAAAATGTCGATTGTTTACCATGTAATTACTTAAAATAGTACAATTTTGATTTCCTTCATATTTATAAAATATAAAAATTGAACATTTTAAAATTTTGTTTTTTTGTAAAATTCTTTTAAAATCATAGAAATATTTTTAATTTTTCATCGTCAAATATCGTCTAGCAATCCATGTATATGTTGTAAAATATTTAGTCATAAATACATACATATTTATACTGATATATGTGTAGGTATGTACGTATGTAAATGTATTTAAATGTATATTAAATAGTGAAATTTAGCTTACATAAAAGTATACATATACACACACATATTTATATATTAAAATATTATATACATGTGTGTATGTATACGTATAACACGCCATATTATCATTGTCATACCATTTAAATTTAATTATATGTATGTATATAACATACATACTATTATCATCATAATATTTTTTATATAATATTTATTAATTATATAGTTTTGTAGCAATTCATTTTTTTATTTTTTTTTAGTAGTTAGTAAAGTAGCTTAGGGTAATGTGTATCAATGACTGTACACTATTACACATACATCAATATTTATTATAATAACGGTAGTGGTGTATAGTAAATTATTATTGAACATATTTATATTTTTTTTTATTTCATAAATCACAATGGCGGTAGTTTTAGTTTTAAATAATATTATAAATGTATTGTTATTATTCATATAATCATACGAAAAACACAAAAATCAAAAACACTATTTTTTTCATATATTAATACATTTTAATGAAAAATCTTTATCGTTATTGTCTAGTAATTATTCTGCATAGTAATTATATTGTGAATTATATATAAGTAAACTGTAGTTATATTTTATTTTACGTATTCTCGTATTTTTGAATTCCTTTCCTTAGTTAATACTCAGTATCCTTTTTCACTTACCTGATTTAATAATAATAAATATTACATATAGAATAGTAGTCCGTATAAGTAGCTAAGTTTAATGATCACAAAACAAAGTTCACAGCCTTCTGTACCGCACAATCAGCTAAATTGTCTCAGATTTTTTAAAATGGTGAGAATACTTCAAATAAATGTATGTACATTATTTCATTCCGTCTTAATATGATCATTTTTAAATTACAAATACAAGTAATTTACCGAATAAAATGTAACGACGGTAGTGCTTAATTTTTTTCCGATTTTACAGCAGCAACATAAACCAATGAGATGTAAAAAGTGTGGCTTGCTAAAAACTATCAAGGATGCTTTAATGGTGAGTGTTCATTATCTATTTGATAATCAACTGATATAACAATCGATTATTATGAATGCAAGTGAATTATTTAAAATGTTTATTAATTAAATTCATAATTGAACTAGTTTTTTAACAGTTTATTAAATAACCCATAAGCATTAGATTCACGTTGTTTATTTACAAATTGTCTTCAAACATCCTTAGTCCAATTTAATTAATGGGATTAGAACCTGCACATTTTTTACTGCATTGTCTCATGTTTTTGTAAATACACAAATTGAAAACATATGTAATTTTGGCGTGTATCATACCTCGATTAAATAAATTAAATATAATATACAATTTATATTATACTTATTTACGAGTATTAACTATTTACTAATTTTTGTTTTATACTATTATGTAAAGTAAATGTTTAAAAGTTAATAATGCCTTAACAAACATAATTTTATAGTAAAATATATCATTCTTAGATTTTTACTTTTCAAGTCTCTTTGATTTATGACACGTAGGAACTGAAAATGCACCCACAAGTTAGAAAAATATTATTAGTTAAAAAATATTATTATGTATTAATTCAAAAAATTATCACGATTTAAATGAAAAACTCTGATTCAAGTTAATAATTTAATAATTTAGCTATATTTATTAGTGTTGTTTTTTCTTAGCTACACGAACACTTAATGCCATTTTAGTCGGTTGAAAAATACTTTACAACATTGATAGTCTCTTTACAATTGTACACTTGTCTTGCCTATACATTACGCCGTTCTATGACAACTCCCCCGACAAAGAAACCAAATCATTTTTTTGTCGGCGAAACAAAGAATATAATGTTAATTTATAATTTTCACTGGTTTATTTCTTTCATATAAAGTCATGTTGGTTAAACATTCACCGAACATTGTGAGTATAATCTTTTTGCGCAGGAAACCGGACATAGGTGGAGTGTAGGTACTTCAGACGGACGTAATAATTATCACATCGTGATATACGTACATGTGTTAAAAAAAAAAATTCAATATCTTAAATATTTTATTATATTTTTTTGTATTACAAAGAAATTAATTTTTTTGTAAGTCTTACATAATCCAAACAACCCCTTTCCTCAATCTCGCTTGGTTTATTGCAATTCTATTGTATCTCGTTCATATTCAGTATCCTAGATGTAATATCTTTAACGTTTAATGCATATTCAGACCAGTTTGGTCATATGAGATACGAATATAATGACACGCCAAATTAACAAATATTAGACTATTGCTAGTTTTCCAGTTTATAACTTTAAGCTCATATAGCTATCATCATAAATATACCTTGTCATATCACAAATCAAACCTAACACAAAGATCACCATTTACTAACTGTGAGAGAACTAGCAAAATATCATTACAGATAATTCCATGATAAACTATAATGACTGTTAGAAAACCAACATGGAAGTTCTTGGGACAAGGAGAATTAAACTTGATCTTCATTTTCCTTTTAAATTATTAAATAGAATCATCAATTGTTCAGAATCACTAGTCTTCTCACATCTGGTTCATCTGGTTCGATGTGCTAAATTATGTTCAAAATGCCCCTATATCTAAATGAATGAACCTTATAATTAATATTGTATATATGTGTAAATAATTATTACTTTGTAATCAACCAATATGATCATTATTATGTATTCCATTTGGCATAGTACGTTTAATTAATAAAATACGTTTTCTAATAAATAAAATAAAAATCCTATAATTCACCAATACACCAAATGTACTGCATAACAACACATGGGAACATTTCACATTATCTGAATAAAGACTGGTCCAAAAACTTACTAAATTTTGTGATATTACGATATTGCAGGTCAAATAAAAAGCAAAAAGTTAAAAAAATAATAACAACAATTTAGGTGAGGTCGGTAGACCTTCTTCTCCTAATGTCTTCATGTAAAAAATATTCTTCGTATAACAGCAAAATTATTTATTGTGTACACTTCTCAGAATATAGATTTATTTTTAATAAATTGAAAATAAAATAACTTATTGTTTTGAACACTATACATAACACTAATACATGTTTAATATAAACCGTGTGCATTTTACCAAATAGATGAAACTCGAGGCTTTTGTCAAATCGTCAGCTCCCTCGTCGTTCCCATCGTCGTCCTCATCATCGTCCCCATCGTCGTCCGCTCAAGCGTCCGCGCTAGATGTTCCTATTCAAAAAGCGCCGGCCACGCCTTTAGTACAGACGTTGCCACGACAGGGGCCTTTGCAAGTTATCACCGCGTCACCGTGGACGGATTTAACGGAACCACAGCCGCTGTCATTGTCTTCATGGTCCACGTCGTCTGTGTGGTCGTCATCACCTTGGTGGTCGACGCCAACATCTACTTGGTGGTCGACACCGGTGTCGCAGTCCTGGTGGTCATCACCGATATCCACGTCGTGGTGGTGATGCTGATACGTAGACGGCGTGCCCGTGGACAACCATATAGTGATAACCATAGAGTATGGTCACCGTGAATAGTTAACTCGCGAAACGATCGTATAATAGTTATTACCACTACAATTATATTATATTCTTTCTAACTATGTAATATTACATCGACATTTAATGTAAAAATACTGTAACAATTTCAGTTTTACGAAAGCCATATTTTAAGGTTCATCGACTTTTTCACGATGTTTATCGATTTTTTTTTTTTTACTTTTGCCGTTAAAAAACATTACGTTCTTATGCACTTTTCCGATGTATACTAATGTACCTATTTACTTTTCTGGCACTTCATATTTGTAATATATATATATATTCAATATTAACGCTTTACTAATTTACGATGTTCTTTGATTAGGTATATTTAAATTATCGACAACGGATTATTTAAAAAATTATAGTGTGTTCGACAACATATTCTGTAGATATTGTACCAATATGACACTGTGTTAATAATTAATTAATTTATAATTATTATAACCAAAATATCAGTCCATTGAAGTTTATGCACGAGCTTGTTTATGTTTATGAAAGCATATCTGCACATGCGATATACACATAACATGCTACGACGAAGGATTGAAAAAGCTTAGGTTTATTTATTGAAATTTCCAATTGATAATATTCTGGTGAATATTTTAGGGAATATTTCGTCAAATACTTGAAAAATGTATTAAATACATATCCAAAATAAGTGTGTAACTTTACAAGATAATAATGTATATAATTTTTTGTTTATTGTACAAAGAACTAAACAATCCATAGATTGCAATGTTGATAATTTTTTTTTTCTTAACTCGCTTTCAGTTAAGGAATAATTGATTAAAACATGCGTAAAAAATTGCGATTATATTTTTTGCTTAACCAATTCAAAATGTAAATATCTTACGTATAAATACTGTCACTTTTTTTCATTTATCATTATTCTAAAGATTAGTTCACAAAAGAAAAACTACCCAATATCTTTATACGCTTTTCGAGAAGCAATTACAGTTCATGAATATACTAACGAATCAACAACACTTTATATAAATAACCATTTTGTTGCAACAATAATCAAACATATGTGTACATATACATATATACATATATATACATAATCCTGTGCAATATGTTTCCCATACGTAGCTACATATCGAGAAGGGTGAATTACCACCCGTGGTGGCTTGGATGGTAATCATGATATGTGTTATTGTAAGTAGAATTTGCCGAAAACTAAGATGTCCTTTCGAAAACTACGTACAGATGTATGTTCCAAAATCTTTAAAATGAATATATATATATATATATATATATATATATATATATATATATTTATATACGTTTACCCGAACCATTATGAATATATTATGATTTATAATGAAATAAAACGATAAACATGTTTTTAAATATAAAATAAAACATAGCATCTACTAAAAAACCTTAAACATATTTTGGCTCTTTTAATAAAGTATCCGCATCTTCATATTTGGATATCCGTCAGCCGTTTAGAAAAAAGAGAAACAAAAACCCTTCGTTAATACAGTCTTTTAGGTTTGGTAAACACCTTATACAATTATTATATATGTTGATATACGAGTATATTTAATTAAATTTGTTACACTTTGATTCGTATGAGAAACTGACAGGAAATATTTTAAGACTATTCATAATTACATTTCGATAATATTCTTAAAATAAATATATAAAACCTTTATTTTGATGATGGAAAAACATCAAAAAAAAATTTTGCTATCTCACCGAATATGATTATTATTATTACGATTTGAAAAAAATATAAATATAATATCTAATAAATATTTTAAAAATGTTTATTGAATAATAATCGATTTTATTAGTACAATATTAATTCCCAATACATCTCACTGTTTATTCTACAACAATATACGGTGTTAAAATAATTTTTAATTATAATTATAAATATATAAAATGTATAAAATCATAAATAAAAATAAATTCTTATTATTTTATTACGTATGTGACGGTGTTGCAACGAAAATGTAAGTATGGATAATATACTCTTATGTGTTTTTTTTTCGTAATATAAAAAACTGAATAGGAACAGAAGAATAAATAAATAATATATAATTATAACTTCTAAGTGATTATTTTACATGCAGTATTAATTATTTATTATATATATCTGAATATAATTTAACTAACATCTCAAAATCACCGCATTCGTAACTGGTTATTTTAATGGGACTGTTGCATGTCTTACATAGACTAGCCAGAAAAACTGATAATTAATTTGTTTTCTGATGGGGGATAAAGGGATAAAAGGTCTAAAAAGAATAATAAAGTATCATACATTAATTTCGGTCACGCTCCATGGCCTTGCCATGGATGCTCTAACACGCTGTAGCAATAACAGTCTACAATGAATGCAGCAACTACTGGCTATTATACGGATATCATACGGCCTTTACGAATATCACTACCGTATTTTCATTTACAATCAGGTAGTAAGGACGTCCAGGGGATTTTTAAGATCGTTGCAACCACTTTTGCGACCGTTTGTACCACTCCGCTCCGTGTCGTCGGCATCTGATAACATATAAACACAAGCCGTTTCCATATGTCTCGAACACCTACCCACCCATTTAGTGACATGATTTTTATTCATTTTTTTTTTTTTTGCCATTGTACATTTTTATACTTAGATAGGGTATTTAATTATACCAATTACTTTTATCATCAGTTCAATTTATCTTATTATTTATTTAGACAATATAATTATATGAATAAAATATTTCAATTAATTTGTTTTGTTTTTAATTTTCATAAACTGACATTTATTCTGTTTATTTTAATTTTTTTTTTTTTCGTACAGTATTGCATGGAACATGCAAACATAAAATGTAATAATCCATTATAAACTCTTCTTTCATCTTACTATATTTTGTAAAATCAATAAAATTAATAATTGCTATCAGATTTTTGATACACAATAATTATAGAAATAAAGTTGTATTATCAGTGTTACGAATAAAATATTCACAATTTTAATATATTTTATTTTATTTTCTTGCCGAGAACTTTTTAGTTTTATATTAAACCTTATCATGTCGTTTAATATAATATAGTTAGTTCGATATTTCTCTTTTATATTCATATTTTTCAGTTTTAATTATACTCACTATTTAGTAAGTTTTTTTCATTTTACTTAATAATCATCTTCATATGAATTAAATATTAAGATTTAAATTAAAATTATATCATAATATTTATTCTTATTTTTTATTATACAGGGCACTGGGGCAGGTGGTTCGGGATCTAACAGCATTTTGCAACTAATTGCACCATTGATAGGTAGTAGCAGTTTAAGTACCTCACTATTTGTAAAAGTATTATACACTACATTATATGTATTTTTATTTGTGATAACTAATTAATAAATTGTATCGTAATTACTTTTAACTACATTTTCATATTACAAGTATTTTGACAGATTACTTATACTGTTTATTAATCATGATTTGAATTTTATTTTAGATTTTTAAGTCATATATGAAATTTAAGCCACACTATATTGTACATGTTCGTATTTTTTTGTTTGTATACATACCTATATGTTAATATAATGTAATAATTAATTCGTAGCAAATACATAACATTAGTGTACAACTGCATATGTTGATGACGAGAATATTATAAATATTATTGACACTACGCATCCCTGAGCATCATATTCCTTTACTAAACATTGCAACCCCCTCCCATTCTTGAACCATCACCAGAACTGCTATCTTATCGCAGTGCTATTCGTTAGTATTACTTTACCAGCGCCACTATCGACAGGGTCGAACAAATCTATGGATATTTTATCAGTATGCACATGACTCTGAATGTGTCGATTACATGTTTCTTTTTAATATTCCTTTAAACTCGTCATTCATATTGAAATCGTTTACTTTATTTTTGCCTTGGATTTTAGATTACAAAATTGAAATTAATTTCTTTTGATAACTTTGCTGTTAATAATATCTAACTATTTTCAGAAATCGGTAAGATAATTTATTATTAATTATTGGTTGCTATAATTTATTTTTGGAAATTTTACATTTTTTTTTATTTACCTTTGCTTCTCCAATAATAGATATTCGCGATTATATATTGGTAATATAAATATATAATATATACATGAAAAATGATAATATTAGCAATTGTAATATTAATTTATTTTTTTTTACGATTGTAATAAAATATTTTAGTTTTAAGAATCTTAAAATGTTCGTATATATGTTAAACAGTGCTATTAAGTAAGTACTGATATTGACATTACTATGACTGACTTTAATGATGTTTTATAGTTTTAATTTAAAAATGATTGTATTGCGCATTTATGAAAACAAAATTTTAATTCTTAAACAAGACATTTTTTATCAATATTATCTTGTATTCTAATATTAAATAAATGTAATATATATATATATATATATATATATTTAATGGACTGTTGCCATTTTATCACACTTTATAATATTTAGTTATCATACTTTTATTTTTATTAAAATTTAACGTCAGAAGTAATTTTATTGTAATCATAAAGTAATTTTATTCATTTTCAATATTATTCTTTATATATTCAATTTTTTTATTCAATATTATTAAGTTATTCTAAGATTTTCATTTGATGATATTAATACTTCGAAATGTTTACATATTAAGAACTTATAGTTATAAGTTATTACTAATAATAATATGCTCTGGGTATTTCCTTTTGGGTGCATTAAACATGACGGTAAAACCTATTTTTCAATGAGGTGATACAATAGTATTATTTAACACCCCTACTGTACTGATCAATGATGACCACCCTTTGTGCAGTTCGATAGAAAACTACCATCACGTGTTCCAGTAAATGTCCACAAAGAATATTATATTTTTTGCACATATGTTAACATTGCAACTTACATGTGAATTGTTGTATAAGTGTGTAACCGACATTAATACCAAATAATTTCTTCCATAAATTACGAAAATATGTTATCGCTTGAGTAACCTTAATTACGGGCAAGGCCGTAACTGGGGGGGTCCAGACCCCTGGCCCCCCCCCCCCCAAATTTCAAAAAAGAAAAAATTTTTTATTCTTTTTAACCACTAAAAATTTGTAATAAATAATATTGTTCCCCCCCCCCCCCCCGGGAGATTTTTTTCCAGTTACGGCCTTGATTACGGGTGTGGGTGAACTTTATAAGTGTATGCTTATAATGTAAGCGATGTATCATAAGTACACACATATTTTTATTAGGTACAATAATTGTAATATAAATAATAATATATAATCATTAAAATAATATATAATCATTAAAATAATATATTAATTTGAAATTAAATATCTTGACGTTTTAATTATAATGCCTATTACGAGTCTAACAAATATTACATTATAACCTTTTTGTCAATTAGTGGGTTTTTGTTATAGCATTGTTGATTACTTATTTATCTATTTTCTAATTTATACGGTTTTCTGTATTTTTATAGAACGTCTTCAATATCTTTGATTTTACTTCGTGCAACGTTGAACTCAGATAATGTTATAACTGCTCTCTAAATTATTATAACCTATAATCCTATTTCCCTCTAATAATTATTATTTTTAAAAATATTTTATACATAATAAGATAAACGAATAAAATTATAATAGGTGTATTTTTAACAGTTGATCTTAAATAAAAATCATTAGTTGTCTTATATTTCATTTTTCGGTTTTCAAAAATTATAGCAATATATATTATTACCATCATGGGTGCCATAAGAGAGGTGTAAGGAGTTGTACTTTCATCCTCTGGATTAAAAAAAAAAAGAATAAAACTTAAAATATAGGATTATGGCTACTGTTATTATCGTCGGATTTTCTAATAGGTAGTAATTTCTTTGTAGCCGTCGAAAAAAACGAAAAAATTTGTATTATCATACAATTTGAAAAAATATTCCTGTGTATTTAACTTAAATAATTTAATCAATATTTAGAAATCAGTCTATACACAATGCATGAGTAACCCCCTGACGAAATTCCTGGCGGCGCTTATGATTACCATAATATTAAAAAATGTTACATTTAATTAAATAATTACGACACATTCATGATGAAGTAATTTTCATTAAAATATTTCTCATGTATTGAAATCTTCCAAAAATATTTTAATAATTTTAGAAGTAAAACATTTTTACTGAAATTAATAATATTCTTTATTGGCATAAAAACAAACTCAAACTGTCTAATCAAATCAATTACTTTTCGATTATCTTATTAAGATCCCTTGGGTTTATTTGGAAACCAGTGAAGTTTATTTCAGATAACAAATTAACTTAGCGTATGAATGATAGACTTAATAAAAGTTGACTTGTAATACTATAAAATAAATTAAATTCGTTCAGAAATAATATTAATTATATAATTAAAAATCTATATTTATATAAATTTATATAATATATTGTTATACATAGATTCTTCATATATATTTGGTTCAACTTCTATTTAATACGAAAATAATATTATATGTAGAGGGCTGTGGATAGAGGAACCTGGGCCCGGGGGTAAATCTTAAGGTATATGTTAATTTTTTCTGCAGTGTTCATTAAATTCTTATCATTAATTATGTTTAATTTTTAATAATTTGTAGACCCTAATTTCTGGGCCTTCTCAAAAATTTTGAGTTCGGGGGGGATCATTACTTCCCCCTTCTCATCAGACCTGTATATGTATATTAACTAGTTTACAATTAAAAAGTAATTATGTATTTTGTAGCTTGATTAAAAAATGACTTCATTTTAATTTTTCAATATCCTTTTTATGAGTGAATGAGCTCTTAACATAAAATACATTAATATTCTTTATACCATATAGTTATATTCAAGATAAATTTATTCTAAATCAACAAACCGTTAAATCTTGAGTAATCCGTTAAACATCAAAATGACCCATTAAGATTATTCCATTAGACTGCACTAGATGGGTTTCATCAATCAATGTTGAATACTATTTTATGTATGCATTAAATTAATATTGTATTAATATAATTAAGATTTAAATTACTTTCTATAATATAAATATACATACGAAATTGATAGTAATTTAATTTATAAAATCATCTTGTGTTTAAATTATAATATTAACTAATAATATTTTATTGCAACAAACCACAACTATAAATATTTTTCGTCGTCATAAATTACTTAAATATGCCATTAGAATTTCCATGAAATCTCTCTTATCCCAAATTAATTAACCGTCATCATCCCTATGACATCTACTATTTAATATTTATGCAAATATAAGACCATGTACCTATATAGATCATCTTTTTGACTACCACGTATAATCATGAGTTGCTATTAATCGGAAAATTATTTTTTCACCCGTCACTACTAAATTAATACTTCGAAAATATCATACATAATAAACAATTTGAAATTTCGCAATATTCTACCCACAGATATTTTTCCTTTCATTTCCTTATTTTGTGTTCAAAGGGCTCTCAGAAAATTATTAAATAAATAAACAATCCCACACAGCAATGCAATATTTATTTAACTTTAAATCAACATTTAAATTTAAAAGTAAGAAAAATTTTTTAGTTGTGTCAACATTTAAATTTCATTTGATATAAGTTATTAAATGTTAACTAACCACTATAAAACATTTTTTTTGAACCAATTTTAATTATTTATATTATGTTTAAAAACCAACGTTGTATACAATTTAAAAACCAATGGTTGTTACAATATTTTAATTACAAAATTTAATCAATATTTTATTGATATTTCTCAATATTTAATTAAAATTAAATAAATGTTGATGGTTTCAAAATTATACATTAATTAATGATTAAAATGTAATATATGTTATTAAATATTGCTTGCTAATATTATTATTATTTATTGACATACAGACGACCAATAGAAGATATGATAAATAATATACAAGTGTATATATTTTTACACTCTTTAACAATATACTTAAATATAGTAATAGGGGGAGGCTGTAACCCCCTCTTGGAAGTTATTTCAATTATTTCCTTTTTTATGGAAGTAATTTAATAACTCATAAATAATATTGTACATTACAATACAATTTTAAAAAATTAGGTATCTTAATTTTATTAGTTAATCTAATCCTGGATAAAATTTTATTTTAAAATATATTAATATCCACAAGAGTGAAAAATACAAGCTTAATGCATACAATAATACTCCCCCACCAGGCATCAGATTCACAATTTATATTTTCTTGGCAAAAATAAACAAATTCAAAATGTTATCTATATTGGTACTCTTTTATATTTTTTAATCTATCCAATTTTAACAGCAAATCATTGCTATACCTGTATTATTAAACTATTAAATACTGTCTTCATACCAAACCTTTCAATAGATACATTTATAAATATAGTCTATACATTCAAATATAAATTCTAATGGAATAAACAAAAATAATGAATTTGATCAGTTTGAGGAATCTTTTAAATAAATAACTTATTTTTTATGTTATCATTATAAGTAAAAATACTAAAAACACATAAATTAAATATTATATAAATGCACGTATATTCAATTTTTAAATGGAATTAGGAAGAGTTTTTTTTTTTTTAAGTTGTCTTTTTAAGTTAAATGGAGATTGAGCTAAAATGTATTTTATTATATCTTCAACTTCATTGAGTGGAGTAGTTTTGAATTTAATTTGCTTTTTAATTGCATCTAAAAATATATAAAAATATATTTAAGTCAATGTATAATAATATAAAAATTAGGCATGCATATTGTATATATAAAACTATTATTTCATGTAAAAATCATAAATAAATTTAAAAAAGAGTAAATATATTTTTAGATATCAAAACCATATGAAAATCAAATAAACAGAAATTACACACTAATATGTATATATTTCTAGTAAAATAAATAACATAAAAATAGTTATTTTTGTTATATTATGAATTAATTCAACTTTGATAGGGATAGTAGAATAACACTACATATATACACTACTATACTTCAATTCATGTTGAGAAAGAACTTCGTTGGCTGATTTGAGTGCAGGAGCATTGTTTTGTTTTGTGGGTGAGAGCACCAGGCAAACTAGTATAGCATAAATAAACCACCTGATAAAAATTGATTGCCACCTAAGTTCTTTCTTAATATGACTGGAGTTGTATTTAATTGCAAAATAGAGGTCATTTTATTTGAAAAATATATATATTATACTATAATCAATAACATTATAATATATAATTATTGAATACTCACCAAAAATAACAGAACATATGAATAAACTTGAAATTTTTTTTTTTCCTTTTTTACCAGTATAGGAGAACTCTGATAGCAAACTATCAGAAAAAAGTTTTGACATAAGTCTTTTGACAACTGATTTTACATTTTTTCCTCCCATATGAGATAGTTCAATGATCTGAAAATAATAATTAATTGTGTTATTATAAACTTTATTTTAAATAATCAATGCACAAGTAGTACTTATAATTAACTTAAGACAAAAACTACTTTGACCTGGGATATGTATAATTAAAACAATTTTAACAATTTAATCTATCTTTATCATAGGAGCAACTAGGGAGGGCTTGGGTGGGCTTAGCCCACCCAGTTGTATGTTATCAATACTAGTAGTGTAGGGGCAAAGCCCCTACAGGTTTGCTGATATCAATTTAGCCTACCCACAAATAGAGCTCTAGTTGCGCCTATGATCTTTATCAATAAACCATATAGATAATGAAATAAGTTGGGGTTAACTTACTAATTGATTTTTATAATTTTGATCACCAGCTATCTTGTCTTCAAATGTTTGTAAATCATAGATGTTATCGATTGGTAAAGGACAGTCACTAAAGTCGACCACATTATCAATATTTATAACATTCTTATTCAATGAATTTTGATCAAAATATTTTTCCATATGGTCAAATTTATCGAGTATTATTGCTTGATTGTTTAAAATTTGTTTCAACTCATATTTTAAAAATGTTATATGTCTTAATATATGATTTTGAGATTGCAATAAATCTGAAAAAATGAAACTTAAATAATAATATTGAAAAATGTTATGATTGTTTATTTTAAATTAGATACCATTTTTATTATTATGATCAATTTCTGTTAGATTAGGTATAGTACTACATATAGCCAAACCTTTTTCTTTTGTGGTACCATTATTGGCTGTAAAAATAATTGTCTATTATAATATCAAATATAACAGTTAAATTAAATAATAAAACTATATCTTACTATTGTGTCCTATTGCTTTATTCAAAAATAGTTCGTTAAGATTATCATTTTCAGTGTCTGTAAACACAAATATTGAAACATTAAATATTAAAATTAATTTGATTAATTTAAATTAGCATATCATTATTCATTTCATTAGCCCAATGTCTACTAAAATGTTTTAATTTAAATCATTTTCAAAACTATCAATAAAAATAATTTTGATATTCAAAATTAAATTTAATCATTTAAGGTATAGTGAATGTTTACTTTTTGTAAAATACTAAAAAATAAACTAAATAGTACAACTGACTTACCATCATTTAAAATTTCACTTTCATCATCATCTGATTTATTGTCAAATAAAATTTTTCTTGACACTGGATTTTTAATATCTATAAAAATAAACATATATAATTATAAATTATACCAACAACATTATTGGTCCCTTCTTCTAAACTACATTTAAAATAAAAATTACCACTATTTTTTTTTTTTTAGTACACGGCTTGGAGTTTGTTCGTTATCATCTTGGTTATGTTGAAACTGTTTATTGATTGAAACTTTAAGCACTACAGACATAGAATTTAAAATGTAGGAATTTAATGACTATTATATTCAAAATAAACAATACTAAATACTTACCTTCACGGGATGTTGATTTCAATGACAATTTAGAATTTGACATAATTGGTTGAGTTTTTGCCACTAAATCAATAGAAATTTGATTTAAATTATACATTTTAACATATCATATACATTATTATAACATAATAATGTGATGTTATAATGATGTGCTTTACATTACAATATATTATTTTTATGATTTTTAAATAAATTAAACTACTCATCTGTATACATAGTTTTAATATTACACATAATTACTTACGTTTCAATTTCTGAGGAGAAGGTGACCAGCCTTTTTTCTTCTTAGGAGATGACCAGCACTTTTTTTCCTGAGGAGAAAGTGACCAGTGTATCTTTTTCTGAGATATACTAATTTTATCTTTTTTTGTGTATTGAGATTGATGTTGGTCTTCATTTTCAAAATCTACTAATTTGCATTGTATATTAATTACAAAAATCAGCATGAGAACTTTAAATTTTGAAAAAAAAAACAAATACTATAAACTTAAAATAACATTTCCTATACACAAAAAAAATTAATAATTATCTATAATACTAATTCAATACCTTCAAATAGAGGCATAGAAGAATTAGATAATGTTGGAGAATACTGGTTATTAGAAGCTTTATCAATAAATGATTCATCAGCAGAAAAATCTGATCTATATCTAGCTTCTTCAGCCAATTTCCTTGCATGTTCAACAGTTTCTATACATTTAAAAACAAATCATAACATAATTGTTAAAAATATATTTTAATATATTTAAGACTATTCCTTACACAAAAAATACTATTTTAACTTACTTATGCCTTTAGTAAGTACTCTAGCTTTTAGAAGTTTAAATTCTTTTTCGTTTACTCTAATTTTTTTTTCTATAAACTTTTTTACGAAAAGATTATTTTTTGGCCAGGCACAAAACTTGCCTTTCATCCAAAACGATGGGATTGCCTCAACTGTTTCATCGTCGAAAAAATGAACAATTGAATATGAGGTATCCATTTTAGGTCTATGAGAAAAAATAATAATTTTTAAATAGTTTTGTTTAGCCTGTATTATACATTTACATTAAAGTAGATTTATTATCTAGTAATCATATAATACCATAGGAAACAGTAAATAAAATAAGAGCTTAAAAATAGTTTTAAAAAAATCCATGTGACTATCATTCATCAATAAGTAGAAAATAAATTACAAAAATATAAAAACAAATACATTTAGTATAATTAATTATATGTATAATAGGTAGTTAAACCAAAATAATTTGTAGAATAAAAATATATAAATAGGGATTACTAAGTACAAGTAACAATCTTGACTGAATCATTTAAAATATTATGACTTATTGTCATCTTGTTCATTAACTAAGATCCATGTTGTCAATGTTTTAGATTAATAAAAAAAAAAAAAAAATTAACTGACATTTAATTTATTAATTTGTATTACAATGTAAAATTGGGTACGCAATTAATACACCTTCATTATTACGCAATATCATATACTTTTTAAATTTTGTTTTAACATCAACTATTTCAAAATTTTTTGATAGATTTTCTACAATAGTAATTCCTAATTTAAAACTATTAATTGGTTTATCAAAAAACATTTCAATTTTTTCAAATACTTTAACAATAAATATTATATTCTCATTATTATTATTGGATTTTTTGCATATATTATCATATAAATTTTACAAATGATTAGTTTTCCCTGTAGTTCGTAACCTATATAGCAATCAGAGTTTGATGTTGTAACTATTTTTAAGTTATTTATCATAATACATTTAAATTGTGACCAGCCAGTACAGTATTCAACTATAGGTCCATCATAATGTTCTTTCATTGTATGTATTTGATTATTTGATTTAATAAGAGTGGGTTTGCAACAAAATTCTGAAATTTCTTCATATCGTTTAATTACTTGTTCTAGAGGTTTTTCGTGTTTTCTGATCATTTTTTTAAGGAATTTCATGTAATTTTCAAAAGGGAAGCAAGAACACCTATCAAGGGGGAAAAATTTTCTATAGTCGTCAACAATATGAAGTAACCCATGTATGTTGTGTGAATTGAATTCTACTCCATATAATTTTTCATATTTATCAACAAAGTAAATCATTAATTTTTCACTAAAATCAATTAATTCTATACTGATACCTGGAGTTAACAAAATTCTGAAGCATACATGCAAACATAAAAAATGTTTGAAAACTTCATCTTTCATAACACCTTGTAAAGCTACTGGACCAGTATAAAGTAAAAAAAGTCTAAATTCAGTAGCTTTCCATCTAGAAACATCAGAAAAGGATCTGGGATATCTTGAAAAATCGTTAGTAATGAATGGTCTAAGTGACAAATGATTAGAAGAAATAACATGCACACTTCTAGATTGTAGACGCACTGATAAAGTAGCATTTTTCAAATTACCTAACCATAATAAAATAAGCTTTTTTACAACTCCTAAACACACTAGATGCATGTAGTCTAAACTGAAGTTGTAAACCATGTCAATATGTGGTACATTGGTTAATATTGAAATTGAATCAGTTACATGATGTTCTTCGTGTATACGATTTATAAAGTCTGTATGTGTTTTTTTAATAAACCGTGTTCCTGGAAAACAAGTTCTACTTCCAATACGAACACCATCAATAAAACACCTTGAACATGAGGCAAACCCTGTATGGCCTTTAGTTTTTAGAATAAAACTTTTTGCTGGAACATCACAACAAATGCAATTCACAGTAACAAACTTTTTACCATAAGGTGTAGATATACCTATAGTTGACAATTCTTTTAATTCATTTACCAAATCATTCAAATATGAATTACTATCCAAAGGTTTTTCTAATCCCCAGTACAGTCCAATTAAAAAAACATATGTAGATGATGATACATTATCAATATTACCAAGGATTGGCCAAAATGTGCTCCCCGAACTTTTGCTAATAGGTAAACCATCAATTCCTATATTGATATTTATTGTGTCTTCAGAAATATTTAAAAACTTAATTATTTTGTTTAGCTCATTAGAAAATCCAAAATGATAATAATTTCCAGGCTGAACTAATTGAATATGCGTAGAATTATTATTTGAATTAGTTTTTAAAATTGTATGAGCATCAATTGGAAATTTATCAAAACATTTATGTGATTTTAGGCTCTTTAATAATGCTGATAAGGCAACATTTGTAATATTATGGCTGACTGCCCACTGAGCTAAAGCTTTTAACATTGATTCAGCATCACTATTACAAAAATTAAAACCTGAATACTCTATATTATCTAATACTTCTTCAGTAGTACTACCTATATCACTATCAGATGGACTATCTAGTAATTCATATTCATCAGAAATATAAAAATCATCAGTATCATTACAAGAACTAGATTTAGGTATAATTGACTGTGAATGATCATTTGTGTATGATATGTTAACGTGAGATGAGGTAGATGCTATGGATAAAACTTCTGAAAGTATTGGACTTTCTGTGGAACTATCTCTAAAAAGATCAACTACACAAACCTCTTCAATAAATCTCCTACGTTTTGTTGACTTGCTAAAATGTTGTCTATGAGCCATATTTATAAAAATTAATTTAATATTTTAGAAATTTAAATTATCAGATAGGTACAACAATTTAAATGTGATGTATACCTACACATAAAATGTTATAAATTAGGTAGGTATATAGTTTATATAAATAAAGATACCAGTATATTATATTAAAAACCAGAATATTTGATAGTAAATTATGAATAATAATTTATAAAATAGTCAAGTACTACCTACCTATTATACCTACAAATAAAATAAAAATATTCAACAAATACGTAGATTGGCTAATTTTAATATTTTACCAAAATAAACAAATTATTTTATAAAAATTAGATTAGCTAGTTATTAGTTATTGATAAATCAATACTCCAGAATAATAACCAGACTCCAGAAAAATTAAATATCAGAACTATAAAGGTATACTTACCCGTGTACGTCGTGGTTACGTAGCTGTGCTTGTGATTTGACGAGTTTTGACGAGATTTGACGAGCAATGAGACTTGACGAGTGTAACAATAATGTGACATGTAAGTCAGTACTATTCACTGGTCTACAAAATAATGAGCAGAGAGCTCTGTTTGTAGGACTGTAGGAGTGATAATATAGTAATATGTGTATTGTGTATTGATGTAAAAGCACAATCTTATTATAGTTTTTTATTATATCAATTAATCGGCTAATCGGTAATCCAACGCAACGATATTAATCGTACTACGTAATTTCCAAATAATAATAATAATTTTGTGACAAAACATAAAAATAGACTTCGTCTATTCAATATTGAATATAACACTAACAAAATTTAACAGCGTCGTCAGTTCGTCACTGTATAACTGATTATTGTGCAGAAATAAATCGTATTATTTTGAAATGTAATAATTTGATGGTTTTAATCACGATTAAAGATATATCTTTAAACGTGGTTTTAATACAGGGAATTAAACAGACATGCGCGATTACGATGTATCTGTGTGTGTGTGTGTAGCGTGTACTGCTGTCTGCTTTAAGCATTATACAATTAACATATATGAACGAAAATATAAATGTGTCGGTCCAAGGCCGAGCACTATATTGATAATATCATGGTCTTTCCAATATTATAGTAATAATATAGGCTTGCTAATGCGAAAACTTGCTCTGCAGTAAAGAGGTATAATATATATATACGCCGCATACGATATGTATAATTATATTTAAATTGAATATAAAATATTTGATTTTCAATGAACACAAAATTAAAATTAAACAATTAGTATAAATATAAAGTTAATGTTTGATTTTCAAAATTAATCTTTGTAAGTTAATAAATGTTAAATATTAAGAATTATACAATTTAAAATTTGTATTATATTTAAATATTTTTTATCTAAAATTAATTAAGTCTTATTCAATATTTCAATTATAACATAAAAATAGATCCGTTCGGAATCTTAAATTAAATAATTTTATAACGTTGGATAAAGTTTTAATTTTAAATATTTTAATTCCAATCAAAGTAAAACATTAATACAATCGTTATGATTGACAAATGCTGTGTGGGATATATTAGGTTTAACAAAAAAAAAAAAAAAAAAAATGAAAAACTATTAATGGAAACATATAGTAGGTACTAAATGTTAACATATTTTTCATTCGTTCATAAATTAGTACGTATCTTGTATTTATTAAGTATATGCATTTAATATTTTATTTTTGTATATCCTTTAAGTAAGTGTATGTGATTACAATATTTATTAATTTTTCAGTGATAACAACATGTGTACCCAAAATTCTTTATCGGCATCGATGGCGTTGAAATCAATGTGCTGGGCAGGTATCGATGACTACGAGATCAGCGTGTTGAGCGATATAATTGATCAAGTGGCCGCTGTTGTTGACAGGGAGCTAAGAACGCTACCCGAGTTAAATGATGGACATCTGTCGGTGTTAAACGATGAATATTCGTCGGCAGTGAACGATAACGTTATTGGTCAACATACATTTACAACTCCGACATACACTTATTTCGATGACGACATGGATTACGACGACATAGAAAACTTTCTCGCAAACTTCGACTTCAGTACGAATGTAAGTATTAGTAAAGCACTCGCATGTGTGCTGCACATGAACGAAATACTAATACGTTTACATTTGTGCGATCAGGCCGCTCAACGCGATGAAGTGAACAGGGTGGACTCGATTCACCGCGACCGCTGCAACCAACCGAACACCGCGGACGCGTTCGGCCCCGTTGCCCGCACCGATAATGCCACCAACTTCATAATCATCGACGACATGAGCCAAGGTGAACTGCTGCAAACCAAGCACAAAGGCCGGGACGTAAAATACTTCTATCTGACCGTCAACGTGAACGAAAGCTACCTGTGCGACGTGTCCAAGACCACCATCAACGTGTACGATCCGCGGTCACCGGTGCGGTTGACCTCACAGCAGTTACGGTCGTCGTCGTTGAACCCGGTCAGCATAACCATCGACACGGAATCGGCTGCAAGGCTGTCCCTAGAACTGGCAGAGGCGTCCGCCAAATCTAAATCGTCCTCGTATGGTGCGGGGACCGCCGTGGCGCGTCCTCCGCCGATGTCCCGCGACGAGAGGCGCGCCAAGCTGTTGATGGGGGGGAACGGTCTGGTAAACAAGATCAGGAGCTTCCACAAGCACTCGTTCTCCGAAAGCTCGGACGGCATCATCGGCAACTGGTCTCATCGGCTGGACAGAACGGACGTGATGTCGGCAACGAAAAAAATGAGAAACATGACATACTGCGCTCGTCACAATCCCGTGGCCCATACCGTGACACACACGTTAAACGACTACAGGCGTCGCGACTTGCCTACCTTACCCGAAGCCCGGCGCCCGAGACAATAGTCTGCGTTACACGTAGGGCGCGTCAAACGAAAATTGTTACGTTTGCAACAGTATTTTTCATTAGCTTTTGTTTTTTTCAACGCCTACAGTTTTTGTCGTTGCACAACTCGAAACGCTACATTTTATTTTACATTTAAGGATTGTTGATCAGTCAGTCCTCAGCCGCTTTACGCGGTTATTGTTCAATGTGTTAAATATAGATCTATCCGCGAGCCGTACGGTGCGGTATACATACATACGGCACGTTGGTTACACACGTGTACGATTGATTTTTGTAGTAAAAACAAAATAAGCGTTTCTTTGCTGTTGGAAAAAATTCGTAAACTCGAAATTTTAGAGGTGCCTAACAGACCTTGATAGGAAATATAACATGGATATTTTCGCTATGATGCTAACTAATAATTCGATTTAATTTTTAGACACAGATCCATAAAGCACGGACGTAAATAGAAAATTCCACGTTAAACCTCCAACGCCGAAAACGTTTTATACTTGCGGTTAATATAAATATATTGTAAAAAATATTTCAATATTTTTGCTTAATTGTTGTACGTAAGTTAAAAGCAGAAACTATATAAAAATTCATAATCGTGACGTGCGGAATCCATTTCTATGATTAAAATAGTTTTGATATTGCATTTCAACGTGGCATTCTAATTTTTTTTATAGCTTCTTTATTCCAACAGTTACGTGTATAGAATTAATGTATATTAATCTTAAATAAAAAAAATATATTGTTTACCGATACTTTAAAAAAAAATTATTTTTTTTATGTACATTAACTAGAATTGTTTATAATTTTGTGTGTTATAGCTTTAATTTAAACATTGTAATTTGTATAATTTCCCTATTTTAATAATTTATGAAAAATACATTTATTTAAACAATTAACAATTACTAAATATTATTTACTGTACATTATTGTGTTAAATTACTCTTGTAGTTACATTGATTTTTGTGTAATTTAATTTCAGTTGTAAAATGTCGAATATTTGTACCTAGCATTTATATGATAAGAAATAAACTATATTTGTATTCGTTTTCAACAACCGTTGTAGTGCACTTTATAAACATTAAATAGTACTGTCTTACTGAATTTCAATAAACACTATCATATTTTTAATTTATCTGTAAAAAAAAGTTATAGACATAATTTATAGAATACTGTTTACTATTATTACTTTACTATATTAAAGTAGAAAGCGAATTTAATCTAGATATCTAACTTTATATATATTAGTAAATTTATACACATTTTAGTAGGGTGAATTATTATAATTTTGTACATTTTTTTTGAATCAACTAATCTCCATCCATTTAATTATGGTATTTACTCTATAATAAAATATATTTTGGCTTTAGATTGATTCAATTTCGATTAAAATATTTAAATTTGTTATTAATTTCAAATACATTTTCAGAGACACACGAAAACGTCTCAATAAAACTAAAATAAGAAATCTATCTCGTGTTAGAATATGTATAATACACATACATTGTATACAGTGTGATCACGATTTAAGGTAACATTAAATGTCGAAGGTAGATGATCTTGTATTGAAGTGAATATTTTAGAGGGCCTAGGGGGTACTTAAATACATATATATTCATAATTTTCAAATTTTTAACATTTATGGTGTGCGTATGCGCAATACAACTTATATTTTTTTAAATGGGAACACTAATTTTATTTTACATATTTGGATAGATTAATATTTTTTAGTTCAAATTTTGACTTACTCTAATTTGGTCAAATTTTTAAATAGAAAAAAAATTTATAAGACAAAAAAATGATCCGGGTTCAAATCCTCCCTCCCCCTCAGGGCCAAAAAAAATAAAGAAAATTGTTTTATTATTGATGACGTGTAATATATTCGTAGTTTCATTATTACACTTTGAACTTAAAATATACAACTATACAAATATTATGATAATTAATAATTATATTGATAGATGTTTGAAAAGTTTTGTTAACTATACTGTTTTTATATTCCAATAGCTATTACTTTACTGTAATGTAAAAATAAATTGTAAATTGGTAAAAAAGTTCTATAAAACAATATCTATTTATATCAGTTATTTACCTGTGCAACGAAAAAAAAAAGATAACGATTATTTTTACTAACCCCCCCCCCCCCCCCGAGCAAAATTAAATGTACGCCATTGATTATAAATATATATTAAAATTAATAGGTTAAAACCAAATAATGTACAATAATATGTATATGTATTTTATGTTACATATGCAATTTATGTATTAAGCTTTTCAGTCACATAGGTTGAAGTATGATATTCGATGATTGTTTTATAGTAATCATACAAAAACTATTGAAGTAATTAATAACTATTAATTACTTAAAATAAATATAAATTAATTTTAATAATTACTTCGTTCATTATTATTATTCCGTCAATTGCCAATAAAAGGTCTTCCAAGGTACTTTTAACTATTTCAATAACTTTTTGATTACGGTCGACTTCTTGGCCTAAGAATATGTTCATGGGTTGCGTAGGACCCATCATATTCAATCCAAAATTTTATTCAAATATACAACCTTTGATCCAAAGATATAAAATATTATTATGAATATTTTTTTTCTTTTGATTCCAAACATATTAAAAACAAGCGGAAGTTTATCTAACAATTCTTTAGACATGTTGTAGACCATTTTTTCCCTTGTCACTTCACTTCCACCACTAGATCCCTTTGGTTGAATCAATGTTAAAGTATCAAACAGTTCTTGAGCAATATTACTTTGATATCTATGCAATAAATGTAAATGTATTCAATTATAATTCTAATAAACCTTATCATTAATAATAAAACTATTATTATTATTATTAATATTACAGTTTTAAACTTACGTAATGTCGGTGTTTGGATGAAGTCCACACGACTGAGGTGGATCCTTAAATGGCATTTCTTCGACTACTGACAAATAGTTTGACAATACTTCATAATTTAATATGTTGTATCCTTTATAAAAACAAAACGCTTCGTCAAAAATACTGTCAGTAAACCAAAGTTCGATAAAATTGTTTAATAATCGTCGGTCATAGTCATCGGTTACACGGCCACCATAATGTACTTCGGCTGTCATTTACCTATGATACCGTTTTAACAATGATTATTGTACAAGACATGTAATATTTTTAATGCCAATTTTTTTTTATATGGGAGAAAAAAACTTAAAAGTAAAAAAAAAAATACCTCTACAGTCATATAATAACAATACAATTTCAATAAAATTTATGGTTTACCTGATAGTCAATTTGAGAATTGACATTCACATCGTCAACAATATTTTATAAGTACAAAGTTGACGAGTACCAATCCGATGTGTTGAACTCATAGGGAATATTCCATCCGATGGGCCCAAATTTTCTACAATCTTGTACGACTGAATGAAGAAAAGAAATTATGTAAAGTATTAATCTGTATTAAAGTGTATTTGAATTACCCAACGTTTCTTCTCCCATGTTGTTATATGTTCTCATTAAACCAGCTCGTAATCCTTAAAAATCTATGAAACTATATTAATTATACTCATTAACTTTCGGTTCATAGTTATTTATCAGTAAACAGTTTTTTAGCAGCTTATAAATAAAATATATTTGTGTAATTGATTTATAATATTTTTTTTGTGGATGTAAATGAATACTTTCTGGTAGCTCGTACGTAAAATGCACAGATATTTGTAGAAATGATATCGAGAATTTCGGATGAACTTCTGTAGTTATCCAAATCCTAAAGCTCGATTGATTTGACGGTGAAACACTATTATATATAAATGCATATGTTTCTTAAATAAATTTCAAACATAAATGGCAATTTTGAAGTAATATCCATCCTCCCTAAATGAACATATATAAATATTAGAATATTAGTATTTTCTAGAATAATTAATTTAAATCTCGCCGATTACTTACATCGATTCTTTATACGTTAATTCTTTATAAATCTCTCGGCGTGTACTTCTTGACCCTGGTCCATAGTTACGGAATTGAATGGGATTTCCATTTTTTTTGGCAGTTTTCTCTATAAGATCGCTAGGATATGAACCCATGCTTAAAAAACATATCAATGGCGTATCACTTCGGGATTCCAGATACATTTCTTCGATGTCAAACATCATCGTTTCGACAAACTGTAATTCCAACGATTCCCCGACGTAAGTAAATGCTTGGTTTAAAGTTCTATCTGGATACCACGCTCTTATAACCAATAATTTTTCGAACACACTAATAGTATGCGAATTATTTGACATTATTTCTATTTCTGGACTACTACTTTCATACCAATTTTTTCACGCAGGGCCATTTTTTTCTATCATCGTTAATATTTCATCGAACGGCGGAAGAACTTGTAATGCAGTTAAATTCATCCAACAAATGTCGGTCATCCAATCAAAAGGTTTGGGCCTGATAACGACAAATTAAATTGTTCTAACAACTGTTGCAAAGAGTTCTGATACATAGGATTGACCATTCCAATTTCTACAATTAAAAATTATAACACAGATCCACGAGTTGCTATCGAACGATAATTTTCACGCATCAAACCAATTTTGATTTGTGTCTCACCTCTAATTTTTCACTAACATTCATAGACGTATCTTTCGTTTTATTTAACGTGTATAAAACTGTTTCATCGTCTACTAATGATTCTTTTACAATGGTTAATTTTACTAAAAAATCATGTTCTAACTTTTGCATTTTTTGTTTTTGAGAAATCACTTCTGTGATCAATTCTATACGCTCTTGTTCTAATTCTCTTTTCTCAGTTTCGATCACTCTACTCAATAATTGATCTACTAAACCATTCATAGTCACAGTAAAGTTGATCACTACACATCGAGCATAGAGCTCCGGTGGATATGATGGATTACCAAGTTTTGAACTGAAATATAGACGAAAATGTTCGCTTACGTCAATTTCTTTATCTCCAAATAACACTTTCAGAGTTCTACCAACTTTATAATAGTTTTTCTCCAAAATATTATTTATAACTGGATCTACATCTTGTAATATATCTTGGATTAGTAACGGTTTTTCCATTAATACACAGTTTTCAAGATGATTTCTAACATATTTATCATCGAAAAAAGTAATTCTTATATCGTTTATTGCTTCTTTATTTTTAATCCAAGATATCCCTTGGTTTTGCAGATGAATCATAATAGTACATTTTGACGATTTTGTAACAATTACATCGTTTTGAGTTGATAGTTCGTCATTCAGCAGCCCCAGGAGATTCCATTCACTTATCGTTAAGGCATCGGCGAATTCATCTGTCACGTTTAAATTAGGAGATTTTAGAATATTCTTTTGAATTAATTTTTGATTCCACGATTGCATCAAATATGTTCTATATTCTTGGTTAAATGGCCCAGAATACGATAAAAAGCCTGTAAAGAGAACAATATCTTTCAATGAGTTTTATATAAAATTAACAGCATAAGATATGGATTTATAATAGAAATAATTTTATACAAAAATATAAGTATAATATTTAAATATTTTTCTCCATAGTAAAAAAATATTTCTGATATATCAATATTTGTTTAAAGTACGATGTACATAGATTATACGGCTGTAAAATACGTTTATGTAACGTATGTACATATATGTATATGTACGTTAATGTATATTAAATGTACAGTATTCGTATATTTATTTTTGTCCTAGAAATCAACTTTTTTTCTACTAAATATATATATACATAAATATAGGTTACTTGGTGAAAAATGGTGAATTGTTTGGATTACAGGGCTTCAAATCGGTTAAACCTTTTTTTTTTTTTATTATAACCGGTTTTATTGGAAAATGTGTATGAACGAAAACAAAAATGGAACCACAATTACTAATTTTATAGAACAAAACGAAGTAGTTAACCAGAAAAAATATTTTTCGTTCTCGAACGGAAATAAATACATTTTTAATTACGAAATATAATTAATATTTAATTTTAGTTTTTATACATTTTGTTAAGTTGGTCAGCCTGTTTTGTTTGACAAAGACAGGTAAAAATTATTAGATAAATATAAAATAATTCGCAAGATAAAAATTGAACAATTAAGTGGGATTACTGGTTGTAACCCCACACTACTGTAGATAATATGTGAACACGATTAATGACAACTAGAAACCACATTGTTTATTGTTACAATACCGTTTTTAATGGACGATGGTGTTATCTTAAATTGTATCAAATATTTGTGAATTTTGTTCAGCATTTTGAATTAATATGGTTTTTCTTTTTTATCTTACTCGATAATAAATATTGCAGTAATGTTGTTCATTATGTATGTTTCTATATTCAATATTGTAATAAAAACTTAAAAATGTGTATAATATTATTTATTGTATATTAATATATTATAAATATATAAATTATGAACTTATTTTAAGAATATTTCACGATAGTTGAATTTTCTAATTAATTATTTCATAATTATGACAATGAATTGTCTGAGGTATAAAATTGTTATAAAAAATATATATTTTTTAAAATAACAAAATTAACCAGTTTTATTACTTTAAAAACTGCTTTTAAAAAACTATAAACTATAAGATCAATATTATTCAGCTTTTAAAACCGAATAAAATAGTAGATGAACTAAAATAATTAACTACAAAAAATCATTATGGTTTGAAGCTCTGATGGATTATCCTAAAGAAAACAAATTGTTGAGCATTACCATTGATTAAATATACAATATATTGTATATTTAATCAATGGCATTACATTTTTTTTAAAAGTAATATTTTAATATCGTATACTCGAAAAACTTATATTTTTATTTTTATCAACTTAATAGGTATTCTAATTTTTTTAATATGTAAATAAAGAAACTAATAGTTTATGTATAAAAATAGTTAAATAAATATAATAAATGAACAAATGCTTAGCCTGGAATATTGAATTTGAAGTATCAATTTTATTTTTTATTATTATTAATTTTTCTATTATATACCTACTATAACAAATGTATTACTTTCAATAAATTACACTACTCGACATTTTTATTAATTATTTAGAACGAGCTAATTACATGAAAATCATTAATGCTATTTTATTTTGTTCGCCTTTCTATATACAAATATGTACATAAAATACATACGTAATATACGTATATATATACGTAGGTATATAATATAATTTCCTCGGCAACCATTTTTGTTTAATGATATTTTACATTGACTAAAAATATATTCCGATTTATCTCACATATGTGTTAATACTAACTATTCAGTATTCAGT
This sequence comes from Sipha flava, assembly GCF_003268045.1. Taxonomy (NCBI): domain Eukaryota; kingdom Metazoa; phylum Arthropoda; class Insecta; order Hemiptera; family Aphididae; genus Sipha; species Sipha flava. Next base: position 29,735 of record NW_020273329.1, read on the forward strand.
TATATTATTGAAATATCATTGAAATCGTTCTGATTTATTTTCAATATGGTAAGTGTTTATATAATGAACTAAATATTAATACTAATTAGATAATAATAATTTCAGAATTCCCTTATGGTTTCGAAATGTAATAATTATTGTCACTATCAAACGGTTGGACATAACAATATTATCATTGCTAATTATTGTATTTGCTTTGTTTTATTAGCGTGAATGTATATCTGTACATATCGGTCAAGCTGGAGTACAAATCGGCAACGCCTGTTGGGAGCTTTACTGCTTGGAACATGGCATTCAACCGGACGGACAGATGCCTTCCGACAAGTCAGTGGGTTGCGGCGATGACAGTTTCAACACGTTCTTCAGCGAAACCGGCGCCGGTAAACACGTGCCAAGGGCCGTGTTCGTTGATCTCGAACCGACTGTCGTGGGTAAGTATTTTTCTTAATACATTTAGCATTTATTCATAACACAAAACATTTGGTTGGAATAAGTTATTGTTGTTAAATTTTACGATACAAAATTATTTGAGTCGTTTAAATACAATGATATACGACAGGGGCGGATTCAGAGTCGGAGAACTGTGGGTCAAGTCATTTCAAGAGGTCATTTATTAGGGATGAAACTGAATTAGAAATAAATACCTTGTAAAAAAAGAAAAAAAACACAATATGCTCATAAAAGTGCATTAGTATATTTATATTACATTTTAGAATTAGTGATATCACCGATAATGACTTATTTAGGATTAATAAATATAATCTAATTTTATCAGCGTAACAAACGTACGGAATAATATATGATTTACTTAACTTTCTCCTAAAACGATATAACTTAAAATATAGATTATGAATTGAAAAATTTTAAATTTTGAATATACATGGCATTCATTTTTTCAAGTAACTCCAATGGGCCAACTGTTCAAGAATCCAAATCAAGGTCTAAAAAGAGAATAAAATTTCCAAGAGGCCAATTATGTCAAAAAAATATTAACTGTGGTTTAGTTGACCCCCTGAACCTCCCCCTAGATCCACCCCTGATATATGAGTACTTTACTAAGTTTAAAAATCCCGAGACATAAAGTTCGAAAGAAATTCGGAAACTTACTCCATTTTAAATATTATTAAAGTATATAACAATAATTATACGAGTATGTACAGTGAACCATCGGAAATTATCATTTTATAAACATTTGAATAACTTTACAAATAGATTTAAAATTAGCAACAGTTGGCCAATTTGCTATAATGTATTTTATAATAGCTCTTTCTCCAAACTGCAACATCGTCCTAACGCTTTAGTCTCTCATTTATTATCACGTACTCTTCCCGACAACACACCACGCCGTTTCAAAAAGCCTATTGAATTAGTTAAAATAATATTGATTAAATAAATAAATAATCATGGATGGTTTCATTTCAGCTGGATGACTTACTTCATCATGCGATTCTTATTTCTTATTTTATGTTACACACATGTATATGTACAGTCATTGATTTTACTTATTGTATATAATTAACTGTCTGTAAAAAACGGATTATTTTCAACCCCCATGCGTTAGTTTAAATTGTATGTATGTAATTTCACCATATCACAAAACAAATCGAAACAAAAATGACACCGCACTACTTGTTACAGATGAAGTGCGAACCGGCACTTACAGACAACTATTTCATCCGGAGCAGCTGGTCACGGGCAAAGAAGACGCGGCCAACAACTACGCTCGTGGCCACTACACCATCGGCAAAGAGATCGTCGATCTGGTGCTGGACAGGATCAGAAAGCTCGCGGACCAGTGCACCGGACTCCAAGGGTTCCTGATATTCCACTCGTTCGGCGGCGGCACTGGTTCCGGATTCGCTTCGTTACTCATGGAACGGCTGACCGCGGACTACGGGAAAAAGAGCAAACTGCAATTCGCCGTTTACCCGGCGCCTCAAGTGAGTGCGGTGTCACCCATTATTAGTCCGTTCGGTGTACAAGTCGTGCAACCGGTGCCGGCAATACTCTCCCCCTGCTTTATCAACGGCACAGAAAGCGCCCATTACGGGCTTAAACTAAAAGTGTGAAGAACCAACAATCGTTAATTTTCGCCGACACATTATTCATACAAGCGCGAGGTGTTCCGTAAAGACTTCGTTTGTCTCAGTATTTCTTCGACGCGCATACTATTGAAATCATTAAATGTTTGTCTAGTGTTTATAATTAAAACATTCCAATTGGTATATGAGTATAAATGATGATTTTTTTTTACATATTTGCCTCGTAAAGATCATTCGCCTATCATCGTAATGAGCACGTATAAATATGTAGGCGCTGATTTGATAATACCGTTATGTTTGTAAAACATGCACGTACCTTTCATGATTCTTTTGTAACACGACCGTTGAAATATATACTCCGTAATAGTGTCTCGTTAAGACAAATCGAGATGTTACCGAATTTTGGAAAACGCGCTGCAATAAACACAACCTCTGTAAAAGTATTTCAAATGGAAATAATAAAAAAAAATTCGTCCCTCTCGCTAACAGGTGTCCACGGCGGTTGTGGAGCCGTACAACTCTATCCTGACCACGCACACTACGCTGGAGAACTCGGACTGCGCGTTCATGGTGGACAACGAGGCGATCTATGACATATGCCGTCGGAACCTGGACATCGAGAGGCCCACGTACACGAATTTGAACCGGCTGATGGCGCAGATCGTGTCGTCCATCACGGCATCGCTGCGGTTCGATGGCGCACTGAACGTCGACCTGACCGAGTTCCAGACGAACCTGGTGCCATTCCCGCGGATCCACTTTCCGTTGGCCACGTACGCACCGGTCATATCCGCGGAGAAAGCGTACCACGAGCAGCTGTCTGTGGCCGAGATCACGAACGCGTGCTTCGAGCCGGCCAACCAGATGGTCAAGTGCGACCCGCGGCACGGCAAGTACATGGCGTGCTGCATGCTGTACCGCGGCGATGTGGTGCCCAAGGACGTGAACGCCGCGATCGCCACTATCAAGACGAAGCGCACTATCGTTTTCGTCGACTGGTGCCCGACCGGGTTCAAGGTGGGCATCAACTACCAGCCGCCCACCGTGGTACCGGGTGGCGACCTGGCCAAGGTGCAGCGGGCCGTGTGCATGCTGTCCAACACGACAGCTATAGCTGAGGCGTGGGCCCGGCTCGACCACAAGTTCGACCTGATGTACTCGAAGCGCGCGTTCGTCCACTGGTACGTGGGCGAGGGAATGGAAGAGGGCGAGTTCTCGGAGGCGCGCGAGGACCTGGCCGCCCTGGAGAAGGACTACGAGGAGGTGGGTGTGGAGATCAACATGGAGGAGGGCGAGGGCGAGGGTGATGCGTGACCGCCGCGTCGTTCCCGTAAATTTGCGTACCGTTAAAACGAACTTACCAGTCCCGACACATCGTATCGTGATCGACGAATATACTCGGTATACCGAAAGCGCGTATCCGTTGTTGTAATATCTATATTTTTATACATACGTAATACACGTTCAATCATTCTTTACCCAGATTGTGTTCGTTTTTTGCTTATTTATTATCGTACCGCGATCCTGGATCAAAAGGTATGACTGGGGCGTATACAAAAGGGGAGGGGTACAGATTCCCCCCTCAGGCGAAGAAGAAAGGTGACCATCGCCGAGCCTACATTCCTACCATTGAACCAAACACATGTACTGCCAAATTATATATTATATAATTTTCGAGTATCATAAATATATCCATCGTCATACATAACATTAGTGATTGATGTATACACATGAATATAAAAACTAATTAATCATCGCATTGAATCGTAATGTGCATACTTTTTAATTGTTAGCATTAAGATTGGCAATTTATGATATTATCTGGAGTACGTTATATTTAAATAATTTGTATGTCCACTTTTTTTCTTATGTAAAAACATTAAATGTAAGACAAAAAATTTAAACGACTCACTTATCTCGACCACTAAAATTGATTACAAGACGCATAAACTTAAAAAAATATATTTTATCATTATTATAGTATTCTAAAATTCACAGTAAAACTGAGAAAAAAATGGACATAATCATTCTACATCACAATAATATACTTATTTTACCTATACAATACGTTGTTTGGATCATTCTATTTTTTAAAAACATATTTGTCATATGATTTTTGTATTTAATCATTTGAAAGTTGCATACAGGCTCTAAATAAGCTAGTTATTTTTGTTTTAAAAATTGAAAGACTTTACATCAGTTTTTTTTTTTTTTTTTTGATGTTCAACTCTAAAATTTTAAGAGTTGGTGATTTTAATAAAAATATCAATTGGTATGATCTATTATTTTTTTAAACTATATCTTACATTTTATAAAATCACTTTTAACATTTAGCATTTTTCATAAATTAAAATATTTATACAAACTATTCTCGGTTACGAAATCAAAATATATGATAAAGAGGCATAATATGCTATGGTCATCTCAATTCACAATAAACTGTTGTACTGAGAAATGTAGAAAAATATGTTTTAAATCTAAAAAGGGACAAATACAGAAATTATTACTCCTTCATAGCCCATACCTTCTTCAGTTTTATTATATTAGATTAAACCCCTTCAAGAATAAAATGTTTAGTTGATCTAGCATGGAATATAAATGTTTAGTTATATTTTGTATAGATAGATATAATTAATATCATGAAATTTGTTTTATTTTATATATATTATATTGAATGTACTAAATAAAGTAATATTTTATATATACATATATATATGTTACGGGCAAAAGTCGAAATCGGGCAAACCTCAGAAATGCCCGGACAAAACGCGAACTGCCCACAATCCTTGGGCAAAATGTCATATTTCGGCTTTTGACAGAGCAAACTAGTTATGACCAACCTCATTTGGGCAAAACCACCAAAACAGTATACAGAATTTTATCGTAAGAGCAAAACCGTAGAGTCTTAAATATGTTTGCTTACATTAAATACAATTTTATAACGATTATAGATGACCACGCGTATCTTGTTAATTTATCGGTGTTATTGTATTTTATCAACTCGTTATATTAAAGGTACACAAAATACACCTTATCTAAATGGTAAAATATTGTACTGATACTATATGAACTAGTATTTTTGTGAGCTTATATTAGTTCGTCTTTAGCAATGGCTAACGAAACGTGTGTGTCTGATTTTAAAACTAAATTTGAATTAAAACTTAATGAAATTACAAAAAGTAAGTAAATTAATGTAAGTAAAAAGTAATCTATTTAAAACTAGGTTAAGTAACAATAAGTATTAATAAATTATAGTTGTAATTATATTCTTAGTCAGTAATTAATAACAAGTCAAAATAATACAATTTTACAAATCTGTTCTAATTATTTTATGTTGTAATATAAAATAAATTAAACCAATTAAAAAGATCTTTGGTAGTGGACGTGAAAACTTCATTACTGAATAATATGTTCAATAAAGTACTAATATTATTTATGGTGATTTTGTGACACTGTAGAACATTTTTGTTATTTCTAGATTTACCTTTATTTAAATTTGTATCTTATGTCTATATAAATTGAAATGATTTGTGTTCATAACAGGATATAATATTATAAGAATTACATTTAATTAAAATTAGCATTATATACCTAAGAAAAAACTAAATATATATATATATACTACAAATAAAAAAAGTAAAAATAATATTAATAATTTATTTTGTTAATCCATAATGAAAAAAATACAGTTAATAAATATCTTGTAGAAACTATTATAATAGTAATAATTATTATTATATATGTATAATATGTAGTCTTATGCAAATTATTTGAGATTTTATTACCTATTAAATATTATTAATATGAATACTAGATATATTTTTTATTTAAAATGTTTATAATTTTTTGTTTTATAAAAAAAAGTTCAAATATTCAAATTACTGATTTTAAATCTTGATAGCTTTTACACAAAGTAAAAGTAAAAGTAAAATAAAATCTTCTAAGTCTTTTAAATATGTTTGTTGAAAATAAATCAATTTTAAAATAAGATTTTTATTACTTAATTTTTAGTATAATTTAAATGTATTAAATGCTTATGACCAGGGCTCATAACTTATAGCACTAAAAAAAAGTAGTTATAAGCTCAATAATATGCTCTTAAAAATATTCATATAAGCGCTTGAATATACACTAAAAATACAAAAATATGCAAAATAAATATAATATGAAAAATAAACAATTTTTATTTATTATTAAAAAAAAAACCTATCATATATAAAAAAAAAATTTAAACTTTAATTATTGGAATTCTGATTGTGTCACTGTATGATACAAATAAATATATAATTTAAACCAAAATAAGAAGAATTAGTTAATTAACATGAGTTGATTACAAATATAAAAAATTAATACTACTGTAATTACTTGTTATTATTAAGAAAAAATGTTTTAAATGCTACAGAACTGAAAAAGACTTAAATAAGAAATTTTATGTTGCATATTTTTGCATATTTCAAAGTATAAGTGCTATTTTGCTTTTTTTAAGTCTTTTTTCAAGAAAAAAAAACTTCTTAGTTATCTAAAACAAATCTATAACTCACATAGGTATTTCTAGGACCTCTCAAAAAAAATATGTAAGTGCTAAAAATTATGAGCCCTGCTTATGACTAATAAGTAGGCGAATATTATTTTAACCCTGACAACAATAATTCTAATTTGCAGGCTATCTATTTATACAGATTTAGACTGCATTAAAAAAATGCTTCAAAAATTACAGCTCACAACATTCAATACATAACTTTTACATATAAAAAGTGTAGTTGAAAAAAAATGTGTTCATTCACATATCTTAGATTAACATTAGTGTCATCCATACAATACTGATAATAAAACCATAACACAAACACAAAAAACTAATATTTTAGAATTCCTTTCTCTCCAAAAAGTGATTTACGCATTCTTATCTTTTTTTTGTGTTTTAGATTTTTCTCCTTGATCACAATTTCTTTTCTTTTCTGACAATTTGCATTGATTATACACATTGTTCAAATCAAAAGCTGCTTTGAAATTAGGCTACAATATAAAATATTTTTATTTAATTTTCAATTAAATGTACTTAAAAAAAAAAAAAATGCATACTTCTGTGAAAAAAAACTTATAAACTTTTCCTTTGCTGTCATATGTTGGTCTTCTAAATACTTCAACTCCATTTTGAAACATAATTACAGTTGGTAACTGTCGACTTAAAGATGCATCACTAATATTATACTTCTTAGCAGCATCAGGATATCGGCTTACATCTATTTTACCAAATTTAAGATATTTTGTTTCATATCTAAAATGCATACAAAATATTTAAACATTATAAAATTTAGTCAATAGTACATAAATGTACTACACAATGTATATAAAGCTAATATATTTTGTTTTTTATTAAATTTGATATATACTCGACAGATAATTGTGAAAATATAGGAGCAAAGTTAGAACACATAGGATTCCAAACAGTATAAAAACACACAAGCCATACTGTGTGCTGCTTGTTTTCTTTTAAAGCTTCTTCCAGTGTTGCTAATGATCTAAAGTACAACACATTTTCTGGGCCTGAATATGTTGGTTCTGGTATCAATAAGCTTATAACTATAAATAAAACAATAATTTTTTTAATAAGTGAATGTAATTGATGTAATTATAAAAGGTTTTTACTATTATGTAAAAAGATGCAGTTGGTATACCTATAATATACCTATGAAGTATATATTATTTATGATTTATTTATGTTTCATTTTGTACTTCACAACCAAAATTAGTACGTTAAATAATCAATATAAAACAATATAATAATAATTTAAGAGGACATCACACCCTCATGTGTGTCTCCACCTGCCATACATACAACATAGCAAATTTGCATTCATTGATTCAAATGTAGTAATGTTGGCTTTAATATTAGAGTAACCTGACCTATATTCAAACTTTAATGGAAGAAAATTGTCTGTGTTTTGTTGATAATTTATTTCCGATAATTTAATTATGTACTGAAATATGATGTTTTTTTAATTTTTATATTTTACATATTCATAACATGCTAATAAATAAAATATCGGAAAAAAACCGAACAACAAAACACAGATAATATTCTTCCCTTAAAGTTTGATTATAAGTCAGTTTACTCTAATATTAAAGCTAACTTCACTACATTTGAATCACTGAACACAAATTTGCTATGTTGTACGTATGTCAGACGGAGACAACACATGCGGGTATGACTTATCTTAAGATAAATATAAGAAGTGTATTATGATTTAATTATATAATTATTTACCAAATCAAAATTGAATTTTAAATATTAAGACTAAGACTGTTACCAATAAATTTTGAAAAAGTTGAGTTTTTATAAAATAAATTTGTTTTATGTAAATAATTAAGTAATCTATGTAATGCTCATATCTATCAATTTTTTCATCTTTAAAATAATAATTTATAATTTGTTGAAATTAATCAGATAATCTTTGTTGATAATTATTATAACTAACAAATAACATAATTGCAAAAATAATTTATTATTACTTTAAATTCATTAAACTTATAAATCATACTGCATAAATTATAAAAATATATTAGATATAAATATACTAAAAATTATTTGATTTTAGTGTAATTTATTTGAAAATAAACTAAGATAGATTTCTAATAGTATTTAATTAATCTTTGAAAATAAAATAATGAATAACTGAATAAACTTACCAATAACAAGAGCGGTGAATAATAATCCAAAACGAACATCTGCATAGAACCATAATAACAAATTTGCACCTTTCGTATACAAGAAACTGGATGACAAATAAGCTAACATAGTAACACTACCAGCTTTTCTTGTACGTATCATAACAACAATCATCAGAAAAAGTAATATTTCTAATTCTTTCTGCAAACAATAAGTGAAGTGAATGATATGAAAAAACAATTTACAAAATGCAATCAATATTTAATTATTTAACGAAAATGTTACTTACAACATCTAATTCGCAAGTTTTCTCAGTTGGTGCAAAAATGTATTGACATATAAAGTTTGTTTTTTTACAAAAAACATACGAAAAAGTAAGAATAATGTTAACCCAGTAGTAAGGTTTTAATAAAAGCATAAAATCTTTCCTGTGAATAGCCATTGCGAAGATTTAAATACGTTTTCGATTTTCACGAAACTATTAAGTTAATAATCAACGAATTGAGATTGCAATCAACGATCAGAGTATGGTAAACATCAATAACAGAATAAATATTGATTATTAAAAATATTTAAAAGTTTAAAAACAATTTTAATTTTATACGGCAAATCATACATATATTGATAACACGTAGTGACAACACTATGTAGCCTGTGATAAACAATGATAAAGTAATCAGCTGCTTCATATTACTGAAATTCCAAAATATCTACCATGAATGTAAAAGAATAAATAAAAAATAAAAATGAAAAATAAATAATTATACTCCATGCACACAGAGTGTATCATAGATAATATCAGCAATAACAAGATGTATGCTCAATATTTTACTCCTCATACAATTAGAAGTATCGAGTATTATAGTATACTACACATACATATGTTCAATGTAATTACAGTGGCGTATATGTATCTTTTGTATGGAGAGGGAGATCAGTTGTAAAAAAATTATTATAAAAGGAAAATTCCTAAACCTAAGTACCTGCATACAGGGCCGTGCCTAGGGGTAGACACGTAACCAAACATATTTCTAAAAGGGGGCCAAAATTTTTTGGCCCCTATATGTAGTTGTGTTTATCAAATATGCGTTCGATATCCGTATTTGGAATTCCTAGTTTTCAATCTATTAATACACGTACTATTGTCTTATCTCAAATTGTCAAGTGACGAATATTTCTAAAATAGAATCTCAGAATTTAATTTTTGTTATATGATCGTTAATTATATGGAATTGGTTCATGTAAACTTCGCAACTAAAAAAAATCACGTAAAATTGAATACATGTAAACACTGCCAGTGAAGAAAATCGAGTAGTAGTATAAAATTAATATGATATATTATTAAAACTAATACGTAATAAATAGGAAGCGGATTTTATGTATATAAAAATACAGAAATATGTACGTATATATGTTAATTTAACTTATAAAATATGTGGGGAAAAAAATTTAAAAAAAAAAAATGAGTTTTTAATTCTTAACTCTGATACTCATACACCGTGTAGCTGATTCGTGTACGAATGTATCGATATGGTTATTGAAATGATGGATATGCCTAACCATGCTATCATTAATGTAGTTAAATACTTTATTTTATGATAATATTATTATCTTAAAGATTAAATATACCTCTTCTTCATGATTATTATTCAGCCATATTATTGTTTTATATTATCAACTTTTAAAAATATATTGTTTAAAACTATTAGCACCGACAATGCTGTCGGTCAACCTCACAACTGTTTTGTGACACCGAGCTGATTTCAAATTGTGCAGTCGAAGATGTGTTTGTTTTTAATTGATGAGAAATGAGACTTTAACGTTTTAATACATTTAATACGTTTATTCTATAATTCAAAATGTTAACAAAATTCTGATACCGAGTGACGTAAAGTTGCTTTTAGATCCGTGAATAGAACTCATCTGAATTTTGGTTGTTTCGGTCCCTCTTTTATATTGCTCCATTGACGTCATAGAGATACTGCTCCCGTTGTTTTGGTAATTTCCAGAAATAAGTTTATGACTTTATGGTTTCGTGGACTGTTGCCTTCGTTGTTTTAGTGCTTAATTGCCCTTGTTATTCGTAATTAGTACATTTTTAATACCCAGTATTCCTGATTATTTTTATTACCTTTTTTCATTCATACATTTTTATTACATAGTGTTTCTTGTTATGTAGACCGGCATTTAGATTATAAAAAAAATATAATGTTACATTATCATTACCCGTATTTTAAATATACCGGTAACCAACTATTACATGAATATAAGCACAATATACTATATGATATATGGAAGCCCATTACATTATGCTGAACAACTGATGTTTAGTTATATACGACGCATACCATTATGGAAACCATTTACTATAGGTGAGGTTGACTAACCTATACATCTTAAATCGTGGTTGGCACGTATGAATTTATAAAAGAAACATCTATATTAATATCGATTTAACAAAATCAAATGTTTATGTATTGACCCCAATCATTAATGTTTTGTCCATCCCTAGTCTATACCGTTTTTCTCATATTGAAATTTTTCTATTTTGCGCATTATGCGCGACGTTGGTATCTATAAGCAAGAATTATAGAAGTTTCTCCATTGGCAGAATACGGACCTTGCTCTGCTCACTCCTTAAACCTGGTTGGTGAGTGTGCTGCTGATAGTTCTCAAGAATCCACAGCATTTTTTTGTCTAATGCAAAATATTTATGTATTTTTTTCTTCTTTTACAAACCGTTGAGCAACTTTAATTTCTCACACATTAACAAATGTCACTCTTAAAAGAAAATTGGATACTCGTTGGTCTGCTAGGTATGATATGTGTTTCAGCCTTGTAAAAAATTGGGATTCTATAATAACATCTCTTATCAACATTAAAGAGTCTACATCTGAAAAAGCTATAACCAAAAATGAAGCAAAAGGACGATCTGCATTTAATCAATTTGGAAACTGCAATTTTAGTTTTATTCTGGGGTGATGTACTTGAACGATTTAACCTTATAAACAAGAAACTTCAATCCATTTCAATAGATTTAATGCCCGTGTCAAATTTATATAGTTCGTTGATTAATAATGTCAAACAATTGAGAACAGTGGCGTAGTTACGAGGAGGGTGTAAGGAGTTTCCACCCCCCCAGAGTTTTTTAATGATATATAATTATTATTTATTAATATTTACATATAATAGTAAAATATTTTGATTTTACTATGATTAGGTATATATTAAAAATTTAGTAACAAAATAATTTTCATTAAATACGGGACATAATAATAATACCATTTTAAATGTAATATTATTACATATAACCTCGTTTTAAGATATACTAAGAATACTTAAAAACTAACTCTTGAACATCCTCCCAGAAAAAAATTGTATCTATGTCACTGATTGAGAAGTACAAATATGTTTGAACAATATGAAAAAAAATCATTATTATTATCAAATGTTAAAGAGTATGATGAAAGTAGAAAAAAGAAAAGAAAACTTGCTCATGATGAAACAAGCAAAAATGAAATAGTTCAAGATTCCAAAACTAAATTTCGAGTAAATACTTATATAGAAATTGTTGATCGCTTAATATCTGAATTAAAAAGAAGAAATATTGCATACGATGAAATAAATAATAATTTTGGGTTTTTGTTTAACTTAATTAAATCAAATTCTGTTGAACTAACAAATTGTGCTAATTATCTGCATAAAAAGTATACAAATGTCCTACCTAGTTTTTTTTGCAAATGAATGTCTCCATTTTAAAAGCTATTTAATATCAAAATCAAAAACTGAACCCATGACTATACTTGAAATGCAACAATTTATTATTGAAAATAAAATTAAAAAGGTTTTTCCATACATAGAAATTGCAACCAGAATGTTTTTAAGTATTCCAGCAAGTAACTGTTCTACAGAGAGGTCATTTTCTGCGTTAAAACGCATTAAAAACTATTTAAGATCTAAATTAAATAAAGAGTTGCTAAATGCTTACGCCATATTACATATTAAAGCAGAGCTCGTAAAAACCATCAAATTTTATGAAATAATTGACAAGTTTGCTTCAACAAAAGCCAGAAAAAAAATGTATCTAGTACAAGGTTTTAATAAAATATATATGTATACATAAATTTATAAATGTTTAATGTATTATGTATAATATTTCTATTGTTTATTATTAGTTACTGACAGTCGTATTTTGAAAACCTTTTTAAGAAAAACTATCCTTATAGGTCACAATTGCAGTCAAAAGTTTGACGATCTGTCCATTTAAAGTTGAAATATTTTATTTTATATATACTAATTGAGTAATGGGGGGGCGTCAAAAAAAACTGCCCCGTGGCGAAAAAATGTGTAATCCGCCACTGTTTGCACTTGTTCCATTTTTGGTTAATTGGATGAACTCATTCAAGTCTTTTTGCCCTTCTTTTTTTTTTAGACATCGATACAATAAAAATAATACTACGACTTGTTCACGTTCCGTAGTTAATCACTTGAATTAATCTAACACTCATCTGGCTAAATTTACTAACAGCGACTAAATAAATACTATAGGTAGCTTATGGGTGTGGAACTACATTATGAAACTGGATGCCGTTTAAACAGTAGTCGGGTACCTACGTGTGAAATGGGCTTAGGGATCACGTATACCGATTAGATAGTATGGCGTAATATATAATTAATATTGTTATACTATTGTTGCTTTATCGGTATACCATTGCTTTCGTAATGTACAGATAAACCATGAAGCTGTTCGTTGGAATCATAAAATATAATAGTTATAGTACTGAAAACACTGATTTGATTATTAATGTTACATAATACTTCGTTATCAAGAACATACCATACTGTAAATAAACGTTTCGTGTACTGACGAGATAATATCAAAGTGATGCATAGATATTATTTATAAAATATCTATAATAATATAATAATACATGTTTTTACTATGACTTGATAAATTAATTTAAGTAAATGATAAATACTTTAGGGCTTGTAAATTATATCTCTTAAATAACTCTTTAACCGACTGTTAGGCCTCTTTTATACGAAACCACCATAGCAACACCACCAAAAAAGTATCGCCATTATTTATGCTTCCAGACTCGCTTACAATAGTTTTTATTCGTCATTATAATCGTAAAATTTAAATTCAGTTCAGTATCGAAATGGAAGTCGAAGAGCTGGCATATGTAGCATATTTGTGCAATAAAGTAACACATAAACGGAAAAAAAAGGAAGTTTTGGATATACCCATTATTATCTGACCGTTCTACAAAAAGTTTACTGGAACTGCTTCAAAAAGATTTTATGGGTCAATAAACAAATATGAGGGAATGTATTTCACTTGTCGAAAAATTAGTCGTAACATTAATTTTTTCAATTAATTAATTCAATTAATTTCATTAGATTTTCAATTTCTATAATGAACTTTTCTGTGTCAAAGTTATTCATGATAAAAAAAATTTGAAAATGTCAGTAATCACCTACAAACGCGACACTGGCAGTTGATCGAATGAAGAGATTACGCGTTTTTAAATTAAAAACAGTATAATTTAAATGGTGTTGCGACTATTTTGGTCGTGCGTTAAGCATGTCTGGTTGCTCGAAAATATTAGAACGGCGCGGTCAACTCTGTGGCGCTACCAAATGTAAAACCCTCAATTTAATTATTAATATCTTTTGGTGGCACGACCATGGTAGCGCTGCTATGGTGGCTTCGTGTGAAAGAGGCCTTAAATGACTCCTTATCATTAGACATTTTAATGTTAAAACAGTGCACGAAGATAAAAAGTTGACATGAATTACTAATAGACGCAGGCATGCAGACAGGAAAACTAAAAATAAATTACCATAATATTAAATTATTTACGAACACAAGTCAGTGCGATGAAATTTTTTGATATCGTTTATGGAATCGTCCTATCGGAAAATATATGATTTAATTTACGTGTTTAATGTTTATAAATAAAATTAATCACCGATCCCGAATATGTATTAACTAGGAAAAACATGCGTCTGCGAAAAGTCAACAACCATATTAATAATATGGATTTGGGTAAAATACTTTTTAAAAGTATTTAGAATAAATATTCGAATACTTACAAAAAATAGTATTCCGAATATATATTCAAATACATTATACAAATTGTACTCCAAATACATTATTTAGAATACTTCAAAAGTATTCAGAATACTTTTAAAATACTTCTAGTTTTCATTTTATAAAAATAATAAATGTCCACTCAACAGAAATATTTGAAATTGTAGACTAAATAGGTATATGTTATTTTATTGAATTTTTATTTTACATAACTGTTATAGTTTATAGTTTACAACAACAGGGGCGTATTTAAACTTACTTCTGGGGGGGGGACTCAAATTTTTTCCTTAATTCAGGCTCAAAATTTACAAGTAAAATTTTTAGTAATATTTATATCTGGTGAATCTTTAATATTTGTGGTTTTTTTTTTTTTTAATCTATTGCCGGATCTACTTAGAATGGTCTTTTGTGTAGTTCTTTTTTAACACTTATCTGTGTTTTGAAAGTTTCGCTTGTGTTTTATCTAATTTTTCACTAAGTATGGACTGAATATTCAATCAAAATAATATATATTATTTATCGTTATGGGACATATAAACGTTATAAGCTATTGAGCGTTTAACGCTATTAATAATTTAAACGTTATTCAATTTAAGCGTTTAAACGTTATACAAATTTAAACGTTTAAAAAAATTTCCGTTTACCGTTATTGCCAGTTAAAACTTAATGAAAAATTTAGCGTTTTGCGTTATTTAAATTAGTGTAAAATTTGAAACGTTTTCAAATGTAGTAATACTATAAATTAAATCATAATTTTTGTTTCTTAATAAAATACTCATTACTTATATAAAAATTGTCTTGGTCTAAACATTCTCGGAGAGGGGAGCGATTGCCCTCATCGCCCCCCCCCCCAAATACGCCACTGTACAACAATAATAAATACCTGATATTAGCTTATACAAGATACGACAGAGAATTAATAATATCATTTAAAAAAGAGATGATTTAACGGTATTCGAAATACAGTATTCAGAATACTCGTTAAAAGTATTCAAAATACTTTGTTGAATACTTTCAAAAAAAGTTTTTAAAAAGTATTCGAAATGCTTAAAAAATATTCTGAATACTACCCAAGTCTGCATATTATAATAATAAAATTTAAAATTATTTGTAATCCGACAATATTTTGGTCGTATATAAGATAAAACAAGAACGTCGGCAGAAAAGTATTGATGAAATGATAAATTATTTGAAATAAAAATCTAAAAGTATAAAATGGAATAAATAATACGCCATTAAAACAAAAGAACTCGAAATGTGCGTTATTATGTAAAATAAAATTTCAAGACTAGCTTTGTGAAACGAGTATGTTACGAATTTGTTTCGTATTCTGTTATTTTTGTGATTGCGCGAAACAAATATGTAAGTGCTACAAGCCTTCTGCCCGACTAATAACTAATATTATTCCGAGTCATTACATGAATTAAAAATTCCGCGTGAATATTTCCATTGATATCTCGATTATAATAATATAAACCTATTCGAGTAACAACAAATACTACATAAATTGAATATTTCCAGTGATATTATGAGAATATTTCGATTAGACACGCATAACTGGATTATGAAAACAATTCGATTGTGGCCACCGGTGTAGTTAACGAGCGCACGTTCCGTTCAAATAATGTTCGTGCGCAACGTAGGCGCTGTTGAGAACATCGGCGGCGATGTTAAACGAAACGTTGTACGTGTAGCTACGTACCTAAGCGCGCTGACACGCAGCAACGTTCGAGGAGTTTACAGCAGCTTCGCGCGTGGAGGTGTGCGTGAGGAAACCGTTCGGAGTTGGTTGGAGGACGCCCGCCGTCCCCGTTGACGGTGAACGTCCCGTTGTCGTCAGGTTGGTACACCGGTCAATCCCCGCCGCCGATCGATCGGCGCCCGAACCGTAGACGCGGACGCGCTAGGAAAACGTTTCGTGCACGACGACGGTGTTTGCGGACGCGTCGCCGCCGTCCCCATCGACTTTTCGTTCACCGAACCACTCGGGCCGCGCGTCACCGTCGCTCTCCATCCGGCACCACCGGACCGTCCAATGTTCACTGTGTCCGCGCGCTGCGCATCCGGCCGCCGTCGGCCCGTCGTCCCGTTTTCCGTTCGTTCGCGTCTACTGGTTCCCGTGTAACGTTTTACACTCCATATCAATTGTGTGTGTGGGCGCGCGCGCGTGTGTGTATGTGTGTTTGTGTGCGTGTTTGTGTCGATTCTTTTTGTCCTCCTCGTCTATTGTTGGTCTCGCTGCCATTCCGCGTCCTCTCATGTAGTTAACGTATGCATAACAACACACGGATCGTCAATTATTAAATTCGTCGTCCCGCGGCCATTACTGTTATTGCCGTCATCACGTCGCTCTACGCGAGTTTCTGCCGACCGTCGCCGAGCGCGGTTGTAGCCAGTGCACCGAACCATGGCAATCCCCGATATCAAACCCAATTTCGTCAAGAGCGTCTCCTGGTAAGTATTTAACACTTTAACCCTCCGCCATCTTCCCTCTTATTCCCATTTTTTTTTTTTTTTTGTTATGTTTTTCCACGTAGTCCGATGGATTCAAGCGAAGAAATTAACCTTCATGGTTTCAGTTGCTTTTGATTAAATAGATATTCTTACTATACTTTGTCCAGTGACATAGCTGCGCGACCAAAATTAGTTCATTTATGCACATTCCCTGTCCGTTTCTAGCTATACATCTCCCCATTGAAACCATTTTGATAATGACTATCAATAATTTATTATTGACCTAATAATATAATCAAGTGGTTGTTTACTGATTAGTTGTATTCAGAACGATTTGGTAGCTAAGAGTGGAAAATGAGATCTTGGTGACAGTTCGATCATTATTCTACATGCACAAAACAGGCATGTTCTCTTGTTGAACATACTATAATACATAATTCGATCACGGTATATAGAATGCTATCGTTACCTATTTTGCTTACATTTTAACTACTCTTTAATAAAAACAGCATAACTACTTTGGTAGTTACTATTTGATGGATATGTTTACATTTGAGATAATTTCTGATATATACAATACTATTTGATTAATCTATAATGTATAAACCAGTACATAGTCATTCTTATGAAAATATTTCTCATATTTTTAAGTATTACTAAATTATTCTACCATTTTATGTTCCAAAAAAACAATCTCTTTCTCAAATAGTAGAAGTTGATGTTTTTTGTTAATTTATATTTGGGTAAACTTTTTAATACTTTCATTCAAATCATAAATTCCAGAGTTTTGATTAAGTGTTGAATTCAACTCAAATATAGTTTTATTGGCGTCATTTTGGCATTGGAGTTGGGAATCATTCCCCATAAAAATAGTAATTGTTGATTGAGATTTTACTTGGCAGTTGAAAGACTTTTGTATTCTATCCGTACATCATTCCCTAAATTACCATTATATAATATATATTTGTCATGTTTGTTTTTTTATCCAAAATATATATTACATAGAAACCTGTAATAATTGTAATATATAGATATCATCAAATTTACCATTGTAGTAATAATAAAAAAAAGTTTAAAATCTCAACTTCCTATTAATGTTATATTTTTTTATTTTAGTTTTATCAATGATCTATCCTACCGAGAAGCTGTTGAAAATTCTGTAAATTATAATACAAGATTATGTATAGAGCGACGATTAAGAATGCCTTTTTTGGATACACAAACAGGTATCATTTATTAAAAATATTTTTTTATTCTGCAATACTATTGCATTGTTATTGATTTATCTTGAATTTATATTTAAATATTTTCAGGTGTAGCCCAAACCCATTCAAGTCTCTTAATGCATGAAAGACAACGTATGCCTGGTCTAAATAATGGACAAGTTTATACATATCCTTCCAAAAGATGGAAGAAAAAGAGGAGACAATATTTGTTAAATACTTGTAATAACAGTTCAGTAAACTCTTCATTATTTAATTCAACAAGACGTAAGGAATCTGGTAAGTCTATTATAATTAAAATTAAATGTGAGTAGGCTAAAGTCAAAATTCACATGTTTCAGAAATCACTTATTTCAGAACTTGAAACTTAACTCAAAAAAAAATATATTTAAACAACAAAAATCATTTTTTATGAAAGAATTGTGTTTTTTCGACATAAATTATACAATAATCATGTATTTTAGTTTTATTTAATGTTACGGTACCTTTCCTTGTTGTTTTCTGAAAAAGGTGATTTTTGGAACTTGTGACTTTTGATTTAGCCTACTCATGTAATCATTGACATAATTCTTAAATTCATTTCTTAAAGGATTAACAAGTGGAGGTGATTCAGGTGATGGAACTAATTCTTTTAATATTGATTTGAATACTGGAGACAGCCAAAATGCTATTTCAAATAATGAAGATAGTAAAGATAGCCTTGGAACAAACACTATAGTATCCAAAGATGATCAAACCAACCAAAATAGCTCCAATACTAAAGTATCTGTGAGTACCCAGGGATCGGCAGTATCTTGGATACATTTTTATTTTGTACCTTGTATCTTAACATTTGTGTGTTGTATCTTGTATTTTTTTTCATTTTCTTTATGTATGTAAGGATACAGATGAAAATAAATTATTTTCTAAGAAAAAATAAAATAAAATTTTAAATTTATATAATGTAATTTACTTGGTTGATTAATGTAAGCACTAAATTAAGTTTAAAGAACTAGAGACGTTTTTAAAGCTAAATTAGGAAAAATTATTTATTCGGTACTATACAATTTTGTGTTCTTCAGCACTAATAGAAAGAATGTTTTCTTGTGCTAGCTTTATACACAACATGTTCTAGGTTATGTGATAAAATGTTCCAAAATTTAATATTTTTTCAAAATAATTTTTTACTTTTAAAATAAAGTAATAATTTAAAAAGATAATAGGCCGAACCATTATTATTATTATTATCACTGCACCTCATAATGTTTGTTTTTTTATTTTATTGAAAATAAACATTATTGAAATACAATTATTTTAATACTTAAATAGTAATTTTTTTTAAAAAAAATAGTGTCTTGTATCTAGATACATTTTTCAAGTATCTTAACCATCCCTGTGAGTACTAACCTATTAACTAAGTTTTACATTGATATTATTTTATAAATACTCATGATCAAATAGTAATTACTTAGTATTTAATAATGATGATGTAGGTAACAAATTTAATTTATAGGCTTGATCAAGATGAATAAAAATACTAAGGAATCAAATAGTTTTTATCATGAATGTATTGAAAGGAAATACCTGAAAATTTTTATTTTTATTCCAATTTTTATTTATATTTATTCATAGTTAAAAGTAAAAAAAATTAATTATTAACTATAAACATAAATAATTATTATTTAACTTGGTATAATATACAAGTATGGTGTAGTATATTAATTATTTTTGTTTCAGGAATGGTATTATGATGAATTTGAAATGCAAGAAATAGAAGGATTTGAAGAACCAGATGCAGATTCTGATTATGATTACGAAGAAAGTTATACTAAACGAAAGAGACGAAAAATTGGAAAACCTGGCCGTAACAGTACTAATAATGAAAGTACTAGTGGTCGTCGTAGTACAAAGGTGATACATAAATACATAAATAATTAAAATTATTGATTACATTTTCTGACTTTAAAAATTTTTGTTCCAAATATATTTTATACAGGTTAATTTTTTTTGTTATAAACCAGTCAATAATGATAAGTATAAGGAATTTCAAAATAATTATATTTAAACTTTCCAGGTTTTACTGTTTTACAATGTGTTATAATTTTGATAATTTTGACCCTCATTTGATAAAATACTATCATGTTTTGATTATCAAATGGCAACAGCTATTTTCAATAAAAAAAAATCTATGAATATATTGAAAAAAAATTTAATGTTTATAGTATTAAATTGAATAATCTGTTTGTGATTTATTAACATTAAAATTTTCACAACAATTCTGAACATTATTTTTTTTATCTGGATAATATTTATTTAATTTTTTTCGCAATTTTTTTTACTGAACTCTAAGGAATTTCTACTATATAAATAATATATATAAAACATCTATTATCATTTTAACAATAATTTTAATTAACATTTTTGTTATCATTTATCATCATTTATATATATATATAAAACACATCTTATAAAATAGTATCAAACATATTATTGAACTGATTTAAACCATACTTAAGGAAAATAATAGGAGACTATTAATCAGAATTATATGAGCCCTAAAAGAACAAAATGGAATATAAATGTAATCATAATATGAAAACGCTTTAATTATTCTTGTTTTAATTGTTATGATGTCTCTCTCATTCTTTTCATAAAAAATAAATAATTACAATTCAATCTATGTATACTAAAAAAAAAAAGGTAAAATAGATAATTTATTTTGATTACACAAATAAATAACAAGAATAAAAGAATTAGGATAGCTCTCAGGCAAATAACCTTTATCAGACTTATATTTTAATTTTTTTAACAAGTACTTTGGGGAACTGAGCCTTATCTTATCAATCTGAGGGGCTATACTCTCAGATTTCTTTGTTCATTGTGCTTAACCGACTTTCTATTGATAATTACATATTTTATTCTGATATATAATTTTTGTATAATGTATGATTTATGCATTTTATTTCAAAACTATTATGTGTTGATAAACTTCCAAATTATAAACAGTAATTTAGTATTAAATTATCAAAGGCAATGAACACATTGGTTATCAATAATTTTTTACTAGATTATAAACAAATTTTGTTATGCAAATGTTTGCAAGATTTAAGTAAGGTATAACTAATAAAAAATAATAACACTTAAAATTTTCTTCACCACCCTAGATAAATTAATAAAAATTAAATGAACGAAACTTTCCTCTGACCAAAACTGGTCACCGCCACACATCCCCCACTCAAAACCACAAAATTAGTATGCGCCCGATCAACAAGTCGGAAATCGTTGGTAATGAGCAACTTGTGTGGAGGAAATTACACATGATTGCACATTTTTTTTTATCAGAATGCAATTAAAAAAAAAAAAAAAAATTATAATTATTTATATTATTTTATATAAAAAATGTTTATACTAAATTGATTCTGTTTATTTAAAAATTTAAATATAATATAGAAATATGTTTATTTTATTTCATATTAATTTGTAAAGTTGTCAGATATGTACCAATAGCAAACAATATAAATTTTCATTAATTATTGGTCAAATTGAGCTGTTAAGTCATAGAGTTGACTGTTATTTTTAATTTATTATACTAATTCTAATAATTGCCACTGACATAAAATTAAAATATTTTAACCACGATTATTATTTATCAATAATATTCCAATTTATTAATTTTAGATTAAACTTAAAAATTATACAAATACAATTAATTAAAAATACAGTTTTTGGCAATGTATAAAATCTAACTCCTATACATAATAATGCTCATTAGATAGAAGTGCTTATGTATATTTTTAATTAAATTGTTAACTTAAATACAACATAAAAACATTACTAAAAAATTTGTATTGAAATAATTAGTTTTATATTTAAAATAATATTCATTATTTAGTATTTACTTAAAAATGTATTCTGTAATTAAACTTATAAATGTTTTCTCCCAACTATTTGGGGTTGGTCACCTTTGTCTTAAACCTCCACTCATCTTGATTTTCTGCATCCCCTACACAAACATCAACAGCCCTCATATCATTCTCAATTGTATCCAATCATCTCTTTTTAGTTTTTCTCTTTCTATTTTCCATTCAACATTCATATTCATAATCACTCTTACTGCTTGAATATTAATTTTACTATTCAATTTAGATAAAATTTAATTTTTATTGTTGGGTTTGATAAATTGCTTATAAACAGAAATTGAATGAATATTTATATGTTTAATAAGTCTCAAAAAAATTACTTAAATTAAATACTGTAAATATTAAAATTATTTTTTTCAATAAGTTTATAAATTTTCATTATTAAAAATAGATGTTGCTATTTGAAAATCAAAATGTGATAGTGTTTTATCAAATAAGGGAGGCAGTTAAAAACATCAAAATTTTAACACAATATATAACAGTAAAACCTAGAAAGTTTAGAAGTAAATTATTTTAAAACTCCTAATAATTACCAAGATATTGACTATTACATAATAATAAAAATTGCATTGTATATTATATAATACAGTAGAGTAGCTATTATTTATACAGTCGAGTGTTCCATGTAATTATGAAATTAATTTTGTAATTCTCTTCTTGTATTAACTATATTGGTTTCGTAGTTGGGCAAACACTCTTTACTCTTCCCTGTTTCAACCTCCTTAGTTCGAATATAATATGTGATTTATAATAAAAAATTAGTTCTTGGATATTATTTATGACAAACAAATTTCCTTAAAATTAGTAATAAGAAAAAAAAAAGTTAAAATAGTACACATTTTAAGAAAAATAATGGTGGAAAATATCAAAGAATTAAAAATATTCCTCTGTACATTAAATCATCACATAGGCTTTTATTTTATGTATTTATGTAATATATGTAAATTGTGTGTATATTATGCAATTTTTAGATTTAATGAATTACATTTTCCTGTAGTAAGTAGATGTTAGATTAATTGTATTTCAATTATAAAATTATTAAATTAGCTGGAGTGAGTGGTATACTCAACATGGTTTATCTTCAAGCATATTTTTAGTGTATAGTACATTTGCAATTATTTTTCTTATCTTAATATTTATGTTTATTTGGTTAATTCTAGATATAACAAAAATTAATCGTTTATAACTTATATTGTATGGATGCCACCTGTAAACTAGTCAACAATTTTTATTTTTCATATTTTCTATACATCATAATTGTCTGCCTCTATCATATGGATAACTTAAAAATTTATAATTATCTATTTCCCACATATCGATCTAATTAATTCATGCCCTAATGATTTTAGTTCATCATAAAGTCTTTTTTTAATTGTCTTTCCCACTATTTTTATTTTGGCTTCCAAAGTTTTAAAAAATTGAACCACATCAATTAGAAACATACAAATAAACTAAGTTTAATTTTCTGATATGTTAAGTTTACTATTATGATATTAAGTATTGGTGTTGGTATTAAGTAAAAAAGCAGAAAATTAGATTGTAAGGGGCAGATTCCAATAAGTTTTTAAAATCAATATTATATTAATTAATCATATGGAAGTAAATATATAGATCTAATTCCACATTACTGTGTTTATGGTAGATGAAGAAAAAAAAAATCATATCTTGGAATGCCCTTAGTGTCCTTAGTTTATATACTATATACTATATATATAATATTCAAGTATTAATATAAAATACAATAAATCAATAACTCCCTTACAATTAGTGTTTTTGAATTCTGAATGATTTTCTTGCCTTTCTCTCTTATCAACTAAAATCGAATTATTGATTGATATAAAGCATGCACATTTATTGTTTAAAAAAAATGTGTGATATGATACAATTTAGGCTATTCTTAAAGACAAGTGGAATATTTAGTATGTTAATATGTAATTTAACTAATTTTATTTTAATAAAATCATATAAAATTGATCTCAATTAGTATAAATAACTGGTGCTCTACTGAACTTTTTTTTATGTTAATTAACTAGCAAATAAAATGCATACATAATTATTCATTTTATTCATATTTTTTTTTAACTTTATTAATATATAAGGGGTCAACATCTGGAAGAGG
>NW_020273330.1:0-28444 GCF_003268045.1 Sipha flava
TAACTTAACAAATTATTATAATTCATTTTAATTTTTTTTTTTTTTTTACAATGAACATGTAAACGTAATGAGTTAAAAAATCTACGGAAAAATAAAAAAAATTTTAAACTATAAAAATGCATAGTTTTTTCCAGAATAAATCTCAATTCATTTTCACAATTTTAAAAGTGTGTGCAATTGCACAGTGTACATAAAATACTGATGTGCATGTAATATTGCCTTTCATAAACTCCTTAAAAATAGTCTAATTACATATTTTTATTACTATATTTTATGGTCCATAAATATTAATTCAACATTAAGTTATTAAAAGTATTAAAGGTATTAAAAGTTCAATTTTAGTAAATTTGAATAGTAAATATAATAATATTTTTAGTAAATCAATTCAATTATTTGTAATTCACTTTTTATCTTTTTGAAAATCTTGCTATTATCTATATTAATATAATATTAAGATTTAATGTAATTGGCAATTTATCTGAAGAAAAATATAAAAAGATATTATAATTAAATTACTTAAAAAACAATTTATTTTGTAATAGTAATTTATAGATTGCAGTCTAATATGATCTGTTAAAATAAGGTTGTAGATTTCTATGTACAATAGTGTTAGAATTTAAATATTACATTATATTATATTATATATTAACAAAATATTAATATGCTTACTAAAATATTATTTGTTAAGGGGGTCGGTGCTGGTCATTTATTAAGGAGTAAAATTTAGGCAATTAAATTTACACGTTGTATCAGCGGCGCGCTAATCGTTCATGAATATGAGTGTGTAAATCGATATTAGTGTGCGTAAGCTATAAGATAAAATTACTCTCGCTGCGCGTTATCGGATGTGTATCTATTTGTATTTTATACGTCTTATTAATCCATACGTTATCGTTTCATAGAATTACTGTTATGAATTGTGTTTATTATTATTATTATCATTATTATTATTATTATTATTATTATTATTATTATTATTATTATTATTATTATTATTATCAACTGGAGATCACAATAATTGACGAAGTCTCTTGCTTTCAACGATCGACTCTTATTCACAATTAAATATTACGTACTATATGATGAATTATGTGTGTTTTTATTTATATTTAAAAAAAAATATTAAAAAACTGATTTTAAGCTAATTTTAGAAAGGAATTTTGATGAATTTTGAAAATGCAATTTTTCAATGTTTACACGCAAAAAAGTAAGTATGTTAAATAAGTTTTGACTTTTCCAATCTAAATATTATGCGTTTAAAACCACATATTTTAAAAAAAAAAAATTTAAATATTAAATTCTAAGTATTTAAAAAAAAAAAATGCGCGTTATGAAAAAAATGAAGTTTTTCATCAATAACTTCAAAACGAAGTTTGTCCGGGCTTTTATTTTACATATTTATAAAATATCCTAAAGCACACATTTTGGAAAAAAAAATTAAAGAAAATCGATGGTTGCTAAACTAGAATTATGCCGTGTTTTTTTTTATTTTATCGCAAATAATACAAGATATGGAAAACAAAAAAAAATATTCATATAAAAAAAATAATGTAACTACTTATCGAAAAAAAAAGGACGGAAGCATACATAAATACCTTATGTATAATAAATAGAACACGGATACTAATATAATAATATACTATACAGTGATCAGTGAATCATATTGTAAACAAATTAATACATTAATTTTATGTAATAATGTTCATGAAATATTAATTATTTCTTTTATTTACCTATGTTTAGTTTTAGTTTTAAAAATAAAACAGAAAATGTTTCTAAAATACAATGTAGTTCTAAAAAATTAGATACACCATCAACGAGCAGTCATTCTATAGACACGTGTCTTATGGTCTTAACCAATTGTAAGTTATATATATACGGTATATCCACTTGCTTGCAATTTTTTCAACAGTTTTTTTTTTTGTTTTTAGATTTAATGATGAGGATCGTCGTATAGTTGACATGGGTAATGTGTTATGTAGAAACGCAATTGGTCGAATTTTATAATTATTATTCACTAAAAGAAAATTTAAATCCTACAATTTTAAAATAAATGGCGATTTTATAAACTATTATTATTGTAATTATTAGTCGTGTATTATTATCATGTACTAGTTTATATTTTATTTAGATACATTTTTACGATAATAATATAATAATATATATAAATATATAATGGACAGCTGTTACAATTTGTAACTAACAAACGGATACTATTTTTTTTTTTTTTTTTATTATAATAAAGTGTAAATAATTAAATTATAGGAATTTGTTTTATTACTTCAGGTAAAACAAAATAATATAGGGAATAAAAATTGAACATAAGAAATTGGTGTTCTAGGGCGCAGACTGATGAACGTATATGATATGGTGAGGAGTGACGACGACGGTACCGGGGTCTGATACGGTCGTACGGAAAAATACAACGGCCGCCGAAGCTTGTTTTTATTCCGAATATTATATACAAGCCGTATCAATAGCAAATTATTTTTAATCTTATGGGGAACTGCGATATGCGATTTATACTGATTGTGTGCGATGATAAACGCGCAGATAAGGATATTTACGCACACGCACGCACAAGTCAGTGATCAATTTTGGTCACTATTTTTCGAAGCACTGTTTAGATGAATAATAATGCTTTTACGGGAGAAACTCTCATACCACAGTTATATGTCAGATTTTGATAAATTTTGTTTTTTTCTAAAAAATGAGAACATTTTGCAGGTCGGATCAAAGCCCGAATTTTCGTTTTACTTTGAACAGTGCTAAAAAATTACATTTGAAAAAAAGCAAATATTGTGCATTATTGGAATAAATATTTTAGATTCTCTAATTATAATTTTGAAAATTATGTTTTGATCCGACCTGCGAAATGTTTTCTTCTTTTGAATAAAAAAAAATTATCAAAATTCGACAATTCTATAGAACGTGAGTTTTTGCTGTAAGACATGTTTTTGTACATTAAAACCGCACTGGCTCCGCTCCCTTAAGTTGGTTTATTTACATGTTACTTAATTAAGCAGTTGGAATATACTTTATACCAATGGTTTTTCCCGTTTCTTTAATAAACCATTGTGAGTGAAGTCAAAAAAAACTAAACAAATATAGTTATGTCTGAGGACATTACTAAGCAATTTATTTTTGTGGTGATTATTACTTCATATTTTTTGAAACTTAACTTCAAATACTATATGTATAAATTAGATTAATTATATAATGCATTGGATATTTAAAAAAATATTTTTAAATACTTTGCCATTAATTAATCATTTCAATAATTCATAACAATTTTCAAAATTTGGATTCTGTCCACGCACTTTTGTTCTTATAAACTTTATAATATTGCTGACTAAATTCTAAATTTGTTTAATCACATTTATAATAAACATAATTGGAAAGCCTACTCTGCCAAAGTACTATAATCCTGATTTCTAAATAATTTAAAATAATAAACTATAATTCCATTTAGAATTTAAAAAAAATTCGGTAATTTGTTAAGATTATGTATTGAAAACTAAATTAATCAAAAATCATAACTATGCACAGGTATATACGCAAGGTGTTCTAACCTTATGAATAAAAACCTATTACTACTTATATGAATATCTGTATAGAGTAATGACACCAATTAGCATTTTCAGTATTCAATAACAATTATGATGGTATAATGGTTATTATCTGTTGTGATCCTATTATATAATTATAAATAAGAGATTCAAATATATATTTAAAAAGATAACTGAATAAAAATTACACTAAATTAATTGAAAAGAAATAGGTAAAATTTCACAAAGTACAAAATTAATACTTCAAATTTGAACATAGTGTTACGTGATTTAATAATTTTATATAAAGAAACTTCTGATTAAAAATATAAAAAAATATACATTTATTTAAAATTATTAAATTTCTAATAAAATTAAATTATGCATTATTTGTATGTTAAATTATACATTTTTTTTGATAAATTATAATATATGAATGTTAAGCTATTAACATATAACCTTTATAACAATATAATAATTATCAGTAACTACTTAATTTAATAAAATTAAAATTTTTTAGTGTTATTCATACTGACGGTATAAATAAATAGTTTAAATGATTTTCTATAATCCATTTTTCATTTTATTTTATGCAATAGTTATTATCATGAATGTTTTAATTATAAGACGTTCCAAGATAATAATTATTAAAATCTTTCTAATGTGAAACTTTTTTGTTACGAATTTCTAATTGTTATGCAATATAAATAGTACAAATAGAGTACCTAATTAAGAAATATAAGCAAACACATAATTAGAATATAAATAAATAGAAAATTCTCCAAAATAATAACTATTGACAAAATTGAACATTTTATCTTAAAAATATCTATGATAATAATTATAATTAATTATAATCAGTTACCTCATAAAAAATACCAAAATATTTTACATTATATTTAGCAATAACAATTTTTAGAAGTCTTTTAATTATTTCATGACTTACTTGATTATATAATTCTAGTTCTATTATATAATGAAAAAATTAAAGAAACTATTTTTTACATATCCAATTCCTCTAATCATTTAAATAATTTTTGTTGAATTCGATCACAGGAAATCTCTGGGTTGCAGCGTTGGTAATCAAATAATATATGTCAAGTTAACATTTGGGTTCTAAAACAGTATTTACTGAAGATGAATAGGTACATGAATAGGTAGCTATCCCAAAAACATCATAAAATATTCGAGAAAAATATACAACCTTTACCAGGTATGTACAACAAGATAAACGTTAAGATGACGAGATGGATACAAGTGACGATGACCGAATAATGTGGTCAACCGCAACTATCGTTAATAAAGTACAACTGTAGTACATAATTTATTGATGAATACAACGGTTGTAGACGAACCTAGTTGTTATTTCTGAAAAAATGACTGTTGAACGTATGGTGAACACCGAGAACTCGACAAAAAGCGTAGTTTGCTAGTTGTTATTGATTAGAAACACTACTCATTATCAGTTATCGCCTTGTTATCTACGAACCAAACCGACGACCACGGTTACAGCTGTTACCGCTTATCACGGACACCGTTATCTGGCCGCTGCCCAATTAGCTATCATTGTTGATTGGTGATATCAGAGGCCCTGTGATTAAGGGCGCGCCGAATACAGGCACGATGAGGGCACGTGCACACGTTAACACCGTGGCCTAGTAAACGCTGTTCGTCGTGACCGAATCGTGTACCTACCACCTGCAGCTGGTAGTGCTTTCGAGCGTCTAATAAAAGCCGGTCGATCGTCGATTGCAATCGGTTCCGTCGCCACCGTCCGGTCACGATCAGCGCACGTGTGAGTACTAAACTATCCGTTGTTATAACATCGCGGTGGCGTCACATCGCTGACCCGTGCGCGGCCCATGCAAGCCGTGCGGTCTGTTGCTGCGCGCGATAACGCTTACGTTATTCATCATCGCGCGGTCCCGGCAGTACGACGCTGCCCGTTGTGGCACCACGACGCCGAAATCCGACCGATGACCGTTAATGTTTTCCGTGTTTGATTTCAGTCTGGTAACGCGCTCAGTGAAACCGTGTACACCGCATCCCGTCGACGTCGGTTCACCAACCCGTCACGGAGACGCCGGTATACGGTCGTTCACATAACCGTATCGCTCGTCGTAGAAGCGCTCGCGCCTCCATCCAATAACGTGATATGGCTGCCGCATCTGCGAACACCATTGCCGCTGTGGTAGCGGACGAACAACATGGCGGGTTCACGATAAGCCCGGCCGCGCACCAGCAGCAGCAGCAACCGGACGCGATGACGACCACGTCGCCGCTGGTCGGTCTGGTCAGCGGGTGCGCCGGTGCTGTGGCGCTCGTGTACGTGGGACAACCGTTGGACACGGTCAAGGTGCGCATGCAGCTGTCGGCGGCTTCCAGCGCGGTAGCGTCGGGTGGCGGCGTGTCCATGTGGAGTTGCGTGCGCGACATGTGGCGTCAGGCATTGGTGGCTCCGGTACCGCTCCAACGGCACCCGGACGGAACGGCAGTAGTCCGCAGAGGCGTCGTCGAGGCGTGCGCGCTACCGACTGCGGCCACGAGCCAGACCAGCAAAGCGGCCGCGGCCGCACGCATGGCCCGGCTTATGTACGCCGGCACGGCGCCCGCGCTTCTGGCCAACGTGGCCGAGAACGGAGTGCTGTTCGCGGCGTACGGCCCGTGCCAGCGTCTGGTGGCGTTCACGATGGATCTATTTGGCGGCGGCGGCGGCGGCGGTGCCGTCGAAGACGCGGAGAACAAATTGGGCCCGGCCGGCATGGCCACGGCGGGCAGCCTGGCGTCGCTGTGCTCCGCATTCGCGCTGTGCCCCACCGAACTGATCAAGGTCCGGTTGCAGGCGGCCGACCTGGAGAGGTTGAACACCGCGAAGAACGGAGGAGGCGCGTCCAAACAGCCGCACGGAACTAGGGTCGCGGCCGGCACGCTACAGGTAGTGGCCGACGTGTGGAAGACCGAGGGTGGTCTGCGAGGCATGTACCGCGGGCTCGGGTCGACGGTGGCCCGGGAGATGCCCGGTTACTACGTGTTCTTCTTGGCGTACGAGGCGAGCCGCACTTACTTGAACGATTGGCATCACGGGCCCGTCGGTAAGACGACCAACCGGGACGAACCTACTTGGGTGACGATGATGGCTGGCGCGGCGGCCGGCACCTGCCTCTGGCTGGTCGTGTATCCCGTGGACGCGGTCAAGTCGCGCATTCAAGCTTCCAGTGGTGGCGGCGGCGGCTGCGTCGAGACCTCCAGCGGCAATTTCTTGAAGACCATGGCGCTGTCTGTGCGCACCGAAGGCCCACTAGCCCTGTACCGCGGCCTCGCGCCCACCTTGCTGCGCACCGTGCCTGCGTCCGCTGTCATGTTCTGGACCGTGGAGCGCACCAACTCTCTGCTGACCGGTTACGGGCTCTAAAGCACTCGTTCGGGACTGCGCAACACCCTGCGATTTTTAACTTATATCTACAACGACCGCGCCGGTTAGACATCTATTATATTCCTATAAATATGTATTATTTCCTGGTGTGTGTATCTCCATCGGCGGCCGCGTCTACCAAACCATATCTCGACCCTCCCCTCATAGCTCCTAACGCCGCCGTCGACGATGTGCATCACGTGTCAATAGAATATCGCAATACGTTACAAAGTTTGTTCATTTCCATGTATAAAAAACGTGTTTAGACGTATTGATGTGTAAAAAAAAGCTTACGGTGCAGTTAAACGCTAATAATACGTGTTTTTCTGTTCGAAATCGGGTGCCTGGAAATAGGTTTTTATTTTTATTATTTTTTTCCAGCCAAATTGTATGGCAAGTGTATAATATAGTGTTTTGTTAAAGATTTTTTTTTATTTTTACATTTGACAAAATGCAATAAATATGTATTGCTCATTTTTAGTTGAACACAGTATAATTGTTATCTAGATTTTTACGTTTAATATTCTAGTATTTATGTATAAAAAATAAGTGCAAACAAGTCTTCCATATACTTTATTACTATAATTATAGTGCTCAGTTGTTGTTGTTATTAATGTTTGACAGTTTAGTTAAATTGTAATTATTTTTTTATTATTATTTACAAAAAAATATTTCTTATTGTTATAATAATTTTTAGGGCAATATCATCGACGTCTCCTTTGCGTTTTGTAATTTTTCTCTGATCTGATGATTTGTGTTTGGTCTCGCCCATCTACCTTTACAGTAAATCTCCCTTTGAATAATTTATCGATACATGACACAATATCTATGACTGAATGTATTTGTACGTCGTTCTTGTAATGTATAATAGAATTTGTAGACTGCCCACAATATGAATTTTTATATTTACATCTTTCTCTGACGTCAGTAGACTTAAACTCGTTGTAATTTTAATTTCCTTCGTCCTTGTCATGTGCACCAGATGTACACAATAATCATTGAAAGTCAAATCTAATGAATTATAATAACAACAACTTATGATCTCGATGACAGCGATAGGCAATCGAATGACTTTTGGTGACTGATTTTGTGTGCCACTGGCTTTGGAACATTGGAAAAAGTGTACTTTTGCATTTCAACTTTATTTGTTTTAAATTATTTTTTTGGAAATTGGTTCTTTTACATTGTGACTGATAAATTTCAAAGTACCTATTCCACGTTTTAGATAATTTTGCATTAATTAAAAATACTGCACTGCTCTTCATATGTGAAAATTCAAAGTCTATCTCTAGGTAATAGAAATAACCGTTTAGAATTGTGCCAAATTAGAAGTATTTAAGTAAAATGTATTATTTGTTTATTATAATAAAGCAATTATTATTTTATTTAGTAAAACTTACAAATAATATAAGCAAGTAAAAATTTTTAACTAAAAGTTTTTAGAAAATATGAATAGTTTCAATTTATTTATTCAGGAAATAATCAAAAAATAATCAAAATTATTTTTAGTGTTTTGATACCCACGCCACTATAATGTAATTATATGTATTAAGTATTAAGTTCGTATTTTAAAACAACTCGGCAATGATTTAAACTACACCAGTGTTATAACCTATAATATATAAATATGCATTTATGCAACTGACATTCTTGTTACGATAGTAATTATTCGATATTATAATTATACTAAAATATTACTTATGTACCTATATGCTATGGAACACCAATGTTCTAGGTCTCTAGGACGTATCCTTAAAATATATCTGTTATAATATTACTTAATTATTGGTTTTTATTTATTTATTTATTTATTGCGTACAATTCGAATAATTAAACAGGTACAACGAATTTTAAGCTTCTCACATAAAGGAAACGTATAAATATAAGATTAAATAATAATAGTTAATATTTATTATAAAGTACAGATGATAATTTTTTTTTTTTAACTCATTTGTTATTCAAATTATTTGATTAGTTTTAGAATTGTATTGAATAATTATAAACATAAAAATAAGGTGTTTTCTCCGTTTTATTAAACATCTTATTGATATGAACTGAACTTTCCTCTATTCCCATCAATATCGATAAAATATAAATACGAAGTGAGAGTGAAAGAATAACTGTGGCATAAACATACTACAAACAAGTATGCAAGAGAAATAGTAATAGGATAACTGATAAGGACATATGGTGTATTCATAATTCCAAATCGCGTTTCATAATTACGGTCTTCAACTCTCTTATTTAATGATCAATTCAAAATGGATATAAAATTATATAAATTAATTGTAATTATTGATTAAATAATAGTTTATCCTATCATATTAATTGTTTATGTTGTTAATAAATGTCTAAATATCTAAAAATAATTCTTAGTCTTTTCAACCTTTTTATAATCATACAATTATTATATACCATTTTAAAATTCAAGCGTTTATGTGTTAAATTATTCAAATATAATCTTAAATTTATTGGTGATATGCACATGAGAAACGTGTTTGTTTTAAATTGTTCAAACGATTTAATACAAGCTATTAAAATTATGTACAGTCGATTCAGCTTAAATGGAGACTTTGCATAAAGGGGACAAATGGCAGAGTCCCGAACGATTATATTTGTTTTAAGCAATTTAACATCGTTTATTGGAGACAAAACATCGTTTATAAGGGACATATAATCAATACATACCTACTTTCTTATCGAAACTGTAATTATCTAATATCTGTCTCTATCAGATTTTATATAATAATCTTATGTTTTAATGATAACAATTACCGACGTATTTTACTTTTGCTAATCATTTCTTTATATCCTACAACCACATATTTCGTGAAGTTAATTGAGTCGACTAGCTCGCGTACCAAATTGGTTAATAAGCAAAGTTTTAATAAATTACAGCAAAAAAGAATTGATGTTTTTTTTTCAGCACAACAAATATAATACAATACAAATACAACATATGTATTTTTTTGCAATAAATATGTATTCCTGTATATAATATAATTTACAATATCATAATATGTATAACAATTAATAATTTTTAAACAAAGTTTAAATTAAGTATGTATATTACTTATAGTAAAGATAAATAATGATAATAATATATAATATATATATATATATATATATATATATATAATGCACTTTAATAATTTTTAAAATTTTTTTTTAAAAATCGGTTTATTGGAACAGTCGGAACTCACCGTCCTGTGTTTTCCCATTAAGCGAATTCGACTGTGTATATTGTTTAATAAAAATATATGTGTATGCTATACATCATAATATATTGTGTTTATAACGTATTATAACATTCTTATAGTACAATTAAGTAAGTACATGAACGGTTACACGAATATATATTCTTTGTTCTTTGATTTTAATTTCATCATATTCACGAGAATATATGAATTTTTATTGATAAGTATTTCATTGTAAGTCTAGTGAAGGTCAAGTATAATAAACCCTTCCATTCAAAAAACAATAGTAAAAATACGTTACTGTGTGGAAGTATCGTTGAGACAAATCCTAGAAAAAAAACATATATATTTATGTGTTTGTGTATGTGTGTATGTCATCTAATGAGAGTATTAATTCCAATTAAAATTCAACATATTGTTGTCTATCTATTTTTTTGTGGCCTCACTTAAATCGTGATGCATTTTTACTTTCAATTTTCAATTATGATTAGAACACTACTCATTATAACAGTATAATAAAATAATTGACGGTTATACCGACTAAAATCGTTTTCTGAGTTAAACGGTTTATCAATTTAAAGCAGTTGATTTGCGTACTTCACACTTACAAGTTAAAACCATCTTACAAATGCATTTCTGTGACTATACATCCACAAGCGTAATATACTGAACTATACTTCATTCTGTTCTGAACTACATTTTAAAACAAAAAACGTATAATTCCTAGCGAAGTTAACATTTGAATTAGATACCTAAGTTCAAGAAAATTATTTGCTCCATCCTTGGACCATGACCTTAGAATTAAAATTAATTATTATCAATATAAAGGTCATCGCTAAATACTACCCTAGTAATTATTCAACGATATAGATCATACGCAACTACAGTTCTACTTAGTTTAATTACAAAATTACACAATAATTATGTATTTAATAGCATGAAATTAAAATCAAATATGAAAATATTAAAAATATAGATTTGATAAAAACTAGATCAAATAAATTAATAAATAAATAATAATGAATAATATGATATTATATTTTTGATATAAATAATGATGTGAGAAATGTGATGACTTTTAACTTTTAATGTTTTTATATGGAAAGAATTTTCCTGTTAGCATGTTATTTATGGATTGAGAAAAACTCTTAAAAGTATTATTTCTGAAATTATATTTAAAAAATTTGTTTGAAAAGGTAAAAAAAAATTCTATATATATTAGAATTTATACAAAATTAATATTAATAGTTTTGCCTTAATCTATATAATAATGAATAAATAAAAATTAATAAATTAAATAATTTTTATGATACAGTTATCCACTTTCTTATTTTACTAATTTTAATGTTAATTTAGATTTTATTTAATACAACTGTTACGTTTAACATTAAAAAACCTTGGAATTAAATTGAAGCTTATTTTACATATAAGTATATATATATAAATTTTAAATAATATAAAAATATGTGAAAATCATTATCCAATATTATATTTCATAATTTTAAAACGTTTAAAATAACTTGTGATAGGTGGTGAGTATTAAGCCTATCTCGAATCGGCCCCGCCTTGTGTTACATTATTGTAACTTTAAATATTATTAAAAACACAAACATTTTAATGTTATCTTATTTAAGCCCGTGTTTTGTTCATTGATTTTCTAATTACAACTAAATGTTTTGTTATGTACAAAAGATAATAAAAAAATTGAATTTATATTTTTTTAAATAAATTCTATAATTTTATACATTACTAAGAAAATTAGATCATCACATAAATGCAATATTAAGTTAATTCAGTGTCCATCTAGAGTAGTTTTGCCAATAATATTGCAATGATTAATCACTACTTTCGTACTGATATTAATAATACATTTACTTACTAATACCAATAATACGGAACGAAAGAAACGAAATGAATATCCATTCTACATTTTTAGGTTTAGGTCATTAAATATTACAGTTTTTTATATTTTATTATACGAGTACCTATTACACATATAAATTGTATAATAATATCATATTTCCATTAAAATAACGTACTTATAGAATAAATATCAATAGCTTATAAATATATTGGTTACATATTTTATGAGAATTACAAATGCAAAACATTATCATTAATACAAATATTTTAAGTTTAAAATTACTTATACTTAGTTAAGTAACACTTATATTTTAATATTTAATTGGCATTCGACGTGTATACTTCATGTTAGGTTTAAAATATAATAATTCCATAACTAATAGTATAGGATTATCAAGATATGGAGTTAAATAAACTACAAATTATGATGATTAATTATTATACTAAATTAAAATTCATAATTATATTATTAAGAATAATCGCATGATAACATTTAATAAAACTGATAAATAAAGTTTAAAAAGTTGCAAATACTTTTACAACCTATTGTAATAATATCTATGAATGACTGTGAGTTAAGTAATTATAATAATGTTCCTTTAATTTTACATTGTACAACTATAAATGATAAATAAATTTCGCAATTGCATTTTAATTTAATTTTACTGATAGATTAATATCAATACCAAATCAATGGTATCCTTCAATTGTAAATATGATATGATTAGATTTTCAAATATTTATTATACCAACGTTATAGAAATTTAATTAAATAGTGATTACCTTAATTATAATTTTAAAAATTACGTAAATTACCTCACGTAGTGTTATAATACTTATTTAAACGGAAATATTCCTTTTTATAACTTGTGTAGAAGAAATATGTTTAATATATCACTATAATCCTTTTTTTCGCTTTTATAAATTACTATGACAATCAGAAACATATCCTTAATTGTGCGTATTTAAATTACTTAATTGTAATAATTTTTACTTCACTCTTTAAATTGAATCAATACATTTTTTTTTCGTCCTAAGTGGTATGCGTAGTTAAAATTTGTCTGGTAGTGTTGGTCTTTCGACGCTTCATTTTATGAGTACAATACCTGTAGGTGGCAAGACGTGTGACAATTAATTGGTGAATTATAAATAATGTATGTTTGAACAGATTTTTAAATCATATTGTTGGAATGAATTTCAAAGCAATGATAAATTATCGTATTCGAAAAACGATTTTGATTGAAGGTTAGAATAATATAGTATTCATTTGTATTGAATTTTGTACGTACGTTATGAATTGTAATATATTAAAAAAGTCACTTGTGTATATAATATTATAAGTAATGACACAGCTTGACAAAAAAATTTTTTAACATTATTTAAAAAATTAATTGGTAATATAATTTTATCTTATTTTCAGATTCTACCCATTATTTTTGATATAGACTTTATGTCTGAAAATTATTTACTAAGAGGATTGAGAAAAAAAACAATTAAAATATTCCTGGTTAAAATTTAAAAAATTACATATTAAGTGGTACTTAAGTATTATGGTAAAAATTATGACGTAGGATATTTTGCACATTCATTCAATCACGAAAAATAATAGTATTATTAGTATAAATAATTACTAATAAAAATATTCAGGTAGAATGAAAGTTCTTGAAGGTCACATAAAATCGTTACAAGACCGAAGTCAAACTACTAGAATATTATTTCCATAACATCTTGGTTTTAAGTTATATAATGATTTTAAATCATTCATTCTGAACAAATGAATTTTTATATTAGACTGCTGTGTATTATTTAATGTATTTTTTATTTTTAGTTGAAACGCAACATTTTTATTTTTTTTTTTATCATATATTAAACGCGGTTAATAAAACACTTGTAAAAAATACTCTGTCAAAACAAAGTTTACTAGTTTAAAGCGATAGCAAAAAAATAAAAAATTATTAGGTACACAGCTATACTACAATATTCATGACCGATGAAATATAAAAACATGTTTATCAACAAATTATGT
This sequence comes from Sipha flava, assembly GCF_003268045.1. Lineage (NCBI taxonomy): Eukaryota > Metazoa > Arthropoda > Insecta > Hemiptera > Aphididae > Sipha > Sipha flava. Next base: position 14,047 of record NW_020273330.1, read on the forward strand.
GATTGTGTAACGATCAAAAGTGGGGCGACATGCTCAGGACCACTTCTATATTTATTTTAAAATGTTTTAAACACGTTTTCATCTTTCGTTTAAACTTTTTAACGATGCATAATTCTATCGTTTAACATATATTATAACCGTTAATTTCAATACGTCAAATGAATAATTCAATCAAATATTGTAATCCCTAAATGGTTCGCAGTCGGAGGTATTGAAAATCGAAAAAAATTCTTCTAATCTTGTTCGAAATATTTTCGGTGGAAGGGCGGGGAGACCGTTCTCGGATGTATACGAGCTTCGAAAAAAACTTTACGCAAACTCGTCGGCAACCGATTTTTCAGCCTATCCATTGGTTACGAAACCTCGAGCCCGCGATCGTTTGAAAAATGTGTTAAAACAGTTTCCGTTTGCGAATGTAATCGACCGGTCTGATCCACGGTTATCGCGCGTTACGAGGGACGAACAACGCATGTACTACGAACATTGTTTACTCCAACAACGGACAAGAGTGATATCCGTCTGCCGGGAAACGAGTACCACATCGTTGTCGCGACGATTACCGATATAACAAGTATTGTGTTCGCTTCGATCCGCAACATCGACGAGCGATTTTCGGTGCACCGCGACCGACGTGCGCATAACACGTAGATAATGGCACACGCGATTGGACCGAGAGTCACTACCACGTCGTCGAACCCGATCTCCTTGACATCGCGAGCAGTACACGCCATCCGGATGGCTGGCATCCCTTTCGCGGTGCGACCGCGACCACCACCGTCCGTACATCCGCCGTAAAAACACGTGCTAAATGTAGGTATTTATGAGCATAAAAAAGAAAAAACCGTTCAGCCGACGGCGAAAATCTCTCGTTTTCCTCTCTCGCATTTTTTTTTTCCTTTCGCGCGTTCGCCGTCGTACATTCACCGCGACGCGCCTTTCTCTATCTCTCTCTCTCTCTCTCTCTCTCTCTCTCTATCACACATCCCCCTTTCCACTCACGATTCGCGATCTAAATAAGTATACCACATAAAGTTGTATAGTATTGTGTTGAATAACCGCCGCCGTCCATACGACCGACTGCATCCCAAACGTGCACATTAAAACCCACCAAGGAGCCGCGAGATATTAAATTATTATTATTACTAAGTGCCTGCGGACGACATGTAGGTTAAATGCAGTTGTGTTGTGCAGTAAACGTTCCGGCGTCGGGTTCCACGTGTACGTTGCACATTGCGCGAGACGTTCGGGTGTACTTGAATGTTGACGTTGGACGTAAAACGTTCGAACTCGTATTGTTTCACAAGAAATACCCCAAATGCGAAAATTATCGTTTACTATTGAACGAATTGAAAGCTAGGTATTTCGAATCTGATATCTATCTGTGATATCTATATTTTACGGTGACCAGTAGTTTTCCAACTCTTACTCGCGCCGCGGCCTTCGCTGACAAGGGCGGATTTACGGAGGGGGGATCCCCTAGGGCTTTTTTTTTTCACAGATTTATTTAATATTTTTGATATAGGTATCCAGTTGTACAGATATGCATGATAATTATTTATAAATATTTACTGTTTACCATTTATGCTATTTATTTGTATAGGTAGAACGTTTTACGGTGATTAACAATAGAATAATATATACCTAATATTAATAACAGTAATAATATTCCTGCACGTTCCACCACCTTTAAACAAGCTTTAGATCCGCTCCTGGCCTACCGTGTGTGATTGACGTCGGCAACACCTAGGGGCGGTCCACCGATAGTATTTCTTTGGTGCCCCACGTGCGCTGGGCCGTCTTCCGGAAGATTCCAGAACTGAATCCACGGGAAATTCCGGACGAAAACTTACGTGTGTCACTGCCCACATACAGTCGATGTACCGATTACGACGAAACGCGTTGACGGATATTTTTTATATAATTACCGTTGAATATTACTTCGGTGCAGTACTCGGGCAATAGAAAAATTACTTATAACGTAATTTAAATGTACGATGACCATTGGTACCGCAATGTACTAACCATGGTATTATTACTTGTGAGCGCGCGCGTGTGTACACACACATCTACGGTTTTGTTGTATGTGTATATGTGTGTGTGTACTATTGATTTGGTCGTCTAATCATTAATTACGATGTAAATCATTTGCAACGAGCAGTCCGGCTGCAATGAAAAATCTGTTATTGCGAGTCGATTCTCAGGTACCCGGACAAAACACCTATATTATTATTATTTTGTAACAAAACATCGATCATGACAATCGATTTTGAACACTCACTAATACATACGTTTATTGAAGTGTATTTTTACATCGGTACTTTAACGATTATAAATACCGTTGATAATTTATCGTCCTTCCTCATGTGGATAAATAAAAATACGTATAAACTCGTGTTTTTATCGTCGAACATTCGACTTATTGCTGCGGTTCACGGATCGAAGGATCTTTTATCGTGGGATCAAGTCCTCAATGTTGGTACTCCGTATAACCATAAATACTCGTCGGACGTTTTTATCCGTACATAAATTATGATAAATATTATCTCAGAGTTATTTTCTATCGAACGAGTATGACGAACACACAACGGTTGTCCAATTTAATTGAAATGACCGATTTCGTAATCTCGATGTACCCAATACATCGTACGTATAATTTGTATAAGTCGATTCATTTCGTACGTGACCGTAGTAAACGTAGTGTTAAAAATAGTTATGACAACATACGATAAAAACGAAATCCAATATTGGTTATGATAACAATTTTGCCGGAGCCTTTTACGGGACAAACGCATGCACCGTGCGACGATTGACATTATTGATGTAAACCGCAGAAATGCTGCGTACGAAACGCTACGGCCGCGTTCGTAGTAATTATGATTATGCGCGTAAGGTTATGGTTTCTTTGGATGCGAATTCTGACGAAAATGTGTTCTGACGAGTTCTGACGAATTCGTCCAAACAAACAAAATCGTATTTTCCAATGAGTGTTTACATTGGCAGCAACGATCACGTCAGAACATACACGATATCGTCAGAAACAGTTGAGCGTTCAAACAAGTTTGATTTTTTCGTGTGAACTGCGTCTATTTCGATGTGATTGAGATTAGCAAATTTGATATTTCACAATTATTATACAATTTATTAATATATTAATTGATTTGAATCATGAATTCCGATAAATTAATCAGTCTCGTGTACGAGAACAGGTGTTTGTGGGACACGAGAGAAAAAAATTATCACAACAGAGATATTTTTTCGTCTCTTCTAAAAAATAACTGGTTAACTTGCTCTGTTTTTCCACCATTTAACAATGATAACTTCATTAACGGACTTTCGAGAACATAAAATTCATCAAGTTCGTCCATCTTTGCTGGGAGGCAAAAACGTACTGATCGTCAGAATATTAGAAAACTCGCACAGTGTAACCATCTTGTGTTCTGACGAGGATTTCGAACGTACTCGTCAGAATACATTTTCATCAAAATTCACATCCATAATTCACATCCATTCACATCCATTTTTAGTAACCATAGCCCAAACGGTTTTATTTCGGCGACCGCTGTCGAACACGGCTCGGGGACGCCGCGCGCCACTCGGACGTCCCTCTTCCGACGGACACCGGTAACGTCACGATGTGCTCGGCTCGGTCGGGTCGGTAATCGTCGAGGGCGCGATCGACTTTTTCGCGGGAGCGCGATGACATATCGTCATTGTTACGTGCGACGACACGTACAACGCGACGGCCGTGGCCGTACGCGAATCACCGGGGGCGTGTTCCGAGCACCATCGCTACGCGCGTGTGCCCGTGTAAGAATACGAAATATCGTATTCAACCGTCGCGCGAGCACAGATGCCGCGTGCAGCAGACCGGCGCACAGAGTGCTGCACAATACCACTACGATGGTACAAAATAATACGTTTTATTTTATTTTCCTTATTTTTTTTTTTTTTACGCGCTAGCGGCGGCGGATTCACATGAAATGTTGCCCGTTACGATATATTTCAATAAGTACGCGGCCGTAACGATATTTTGTCGTCGGCCGCATCGCCGTCTCGCGTGAAAGACGTGCAGACGGCGTATTATTGTTATTATTAGTCGTCGCGTGCGTGTGTGTGTGTAGCGAACATCATATTATAAGTCATATTATAACAGTCGCAAATTTCTAATCGTCAAATATTACGAAAAGGATGTCGGCAATTTATCGTGTGTGCCGCCGTACGGTGTTCTAAAATTATTCGAATCGCCCGCGTAATAGAGCGTAATAATCTGCATGCGCACGGTGTACCGTGACTATTTTTTTTTTTATAATTTCGGATACGATCATCGTGTCCAAGTATATCAAATCCCAGAGATCGAGTGACGACGGACCGTGCGCACGTGAACACGAAACCGTGCGCACTGCGCGTTTCGTTGACGGATGCACCAACCGCTCGCACAAAATGTTTAAAGAGCATTCGAAGTGATTCTTTTAACATCAGAAGTATCGTTGCGTACGGCGTGATGGTGTTGATGGTGGCCTTACGCCGGACGGCCAAACGACCATGTTGACGGTAACGGTTGCGGTACGGTTTGGGATAATGAGATAGGAAACGAAGAAGGTACAGGTTATACTTTATAATATTTTTAAGACGTTGATGAATACTAGAAAAATACAACTAAATGAGGCGGCCGCAAACGAAATATTATCTTAATGCGTTAATTAATTCGCGCGCGTTCTAATAACGAAATCATCGTCATCGTCATTAACTCGGCGACGAGAATAAAAGTAAATATACGAAACAAAAATAGGTACAAGGTCTCCGCATTCTCCTGCGGTTGTCGTCCGCCGCGCGTCCTCTCTCTTCTGCGTACTCTACCACCGACGCTGCCGCACCAAATTAATTAGAATATACACTGCACTCGCCGCTGTCACTTATAGTAGAGACACGCATCAAATAGAGCACGAGTATCATACACTAACCATTGTCATCACATCCACCCGTGAAAAGTGACAATATTATTCACTATACCGAACATTAGGAAAATAGGTAGTCAATTATTGCTAATCTACATTCGGCCCCATATGTCTCATATTCAGTTTTAGATTTTTTATTTATTTTTTATTTTTTTTATTTAATTTATAATTATTTTATAATGTATTCTGGAGAGAAAAAAAACAGCTACAGTAAAACCTATCTCTTATAAAAAAATTATTCGTTCCCGGTGACTCTTATACATTTTTAAATACATCATACTCTGATTAAGATGGAACTTGTCTAAAATGGAAAAAATATTTTTGTCATGTACCTGTTTTTTCATTGAAATACCTATTTGAAAATTATCAGTTAATATATAATCTATATTCATTAGGATTATTTCGATGCACTACATTTATATTTTCGTACTAACTTGTAGAATTGTTTTGTACTTATTTCACCTCGGACTGCATAATGCTTTTGTATTTACTTGTTATTATTTTTTATAACATAACTCAGTACGTCAAGAATCAATAAATGTTTGACTTTAAATGAAAAATTAAAATTAATTGAATCTAGCGTAAAAGATAAATTATCAGTAAAACAAATTTTGAACTTATCAAATATCGAAAAATATAATATACTAAAGCAAAAAAAAAAAAAAAAGACATAAAAGAACAATGAATGATAAGTTTAACTTCATAAATTAATGGAATATTTAAGATATAAATCTGCTTATAATATAACATTTATTTTAGGAAATGGGTAGATGAAAAGAAAACCAAAATCAAACGCAAAAGTACTAGAGCAAAAAACTTATCAATTTCTAGACCAATCATACAGAGTAAAGCACGTAAAATTTTTAAACAAATGTCACACGGTATTCAAAGCATCTCAAATGGCTGGTTGGAAAGTTTTAAAAGCATTAGAAGAATTTTAGAAAAGTACATAAATACAAATTTTTTGTAATTTTTAAGTATATAATTTTTTAACTATATATGTAAAATAAAAAAGTTAATAAAATGTAATAAATAATAAAGAAGAGTGTATAAAATTAAAATATTTATTGTAACTTTTTTTTGCCGACCTGTATAAGTGGAAACCTGTCTAAAATGGAAAAAAATATTCGGTCCCGATCGTTTCCATACTATACAGGTTTTTACTGTATTCACAAAATATATGTAACGCTTTAGTACTATAATACTTGGTGCATTATTTAAGAGTTAATAATAATATATGTATATTTACGTTATATAAAGCTTGATTGTTTGGCAGTTTTGTATACATATATGTTGTAGTCATTCAATTGCTGAATAAGTTAGTTCTTCATAGCCAACTTACAAATGCATACATATTTTTAACAATCATCAATAAGTTAATTTATTAAGTGAAGATCTTAAAGGTGACTAGTGTAACGTAAATGATAAGTGAGTTGTTTAGAAGATTTTAAATTGCGAACCAACTTATAAAAATCATGTGGTGAGTTGCGGACAACATTTAAAAAGGTAACTATACAAATTATGGACATAGTTATACAATCAACAGTTACAATATACGGTTGTACAATCAACATACTAATAGTGCACATAAAATTAATAGCGATCATGTGAGTTACGGATAAAACATGTATGAAAAATATCAACAGATTAACATATGTACAAATGGTTTCAAAGAAAATGTTTCCCCTAAATTCTATGATGACCCTATTTTTATAAATACTTTTTTTAAAATAACGATTACTTAATATTTTTGTCAACTGCTCGGTTATTTTTTATTAACCAAGAACAATATTTTATAAATATCATTATAGTAATAAGTTTACATGATTATCTATCTCTTTTAAGCTAATAGCTTGTGTTAGATATAGAGAGTGATAATTAATTATTTAGAAAAACACATTACATTAAGTAAGTAACAAAATAAAGTTATAAATTAAACAGAATTTAAAATAATTTAACAATAAAAAAATGTGTAGACTGGACATATAAATTTAAATATTAAATATAACAAAAACATATGAAGGACTTAGACTAACTGAGAAAACAACCAATGATTTGTGCATTTATAAAATTTTTTTTAAAAATAACAATTGCTTAAATTATATTTTAGTATTTTCAAGTTGCGTCCGCAATTGTTATGTCATAATTTTGTCAGAAAAATTTGTCAGCAATTCGTATATTATCTTTTTAGGTATTGCTCGTAACTCACACGATGCTTATTAGTTTTATGTCCGCAATTAGTCGCAATTAGTATGTTGATAACCGAAACCGTGTCTCCAATTGTTATTTTATTACAATATCAATCAAAAAGATTTGTCCGCGACCAGTGTATTTGGTCAAACGTGAATCTTTCACTATTAGGTAACTACGTACCCTTATATCCCTATCCCTTCGTCCCTCGGTCTATATGTCTGTATCTCTCTCTCTCTCTCTCTCTCTCTCTCTCTCTCTCTCTCCCTATCGCACGCGCTCGCTCCGCTGTTACACTCGCGTCACGCTGTATGCTACCGAAAACAGTTGTCGACGCCCAAAAATGTATTGACTAAAAAAAAAAACAACTTGTTAAATTATAATTCACCGCCAGTCGGCCGCGGTACCAATGACGAATGAGCCGACGACGCGTACAAAAAGTCCAACGGTAATCGAATGCACAGCATAGGGACGCAGTCGCATTGGACGACGACGATGTGTGACATTAACTTCACCGCCGTCGTCGTCATCGAAACAACAGCGGCGGCGCGCAGGTATTGACCAATATCCTCTCGGGAGGCCACGGCGATGTCTCGCAATCGGCGTGCGTTGCTCAATCGCGCGCAGCAGACGCGTCGTGCGGTATCAAAGTAGTAGCTGCAGCTTAATTAGTACGCGGCGGGGACGACTTTCCAGCGGGCGGCGGAGGCAGAAGTGTGCGAGGGGAGAAAAAAACGAACGCAATATTAATGTATCATAAGATCGTATCGTATCCCCGAAACGGCGGCGACGACGCCCCCCCGAGACTGTACGCAACGTTTGCCCGTGGTGGTCAACGGCAGCGACTGCACCAGTGGTCAGCCCGCAGTATCGTGATGACAGCAACAGCAACAAGCAGCAGCAGCAACAAGTAACGGCTGCGGTAAAAACGAAAAACCAATCCAACCGTCGGTCTATAGATCACTTTCAAATCACCGCACGTCCAGTAAGAACACATCGCGAACTCGTTTCTTCGTCGTTAATTTGCGCGACACGATTTTCAAACATAACCAACACGGGAACCCGCGACAAGAACACAACCGTTCGAACGCTGTGGGCGGCATCCCGCGATCCATCCAGTCGCCGCCACAGCCGCCGTCGTCGTAAGTATACCCTCGGCGTAGGCGTTTCGCGCGCACCAACGTGCGATTGTAAACCATTCCGTGCGCCGTATATCGTTTTATTTTTCCCACATTAGCATTAACCGTCGTAAACGATGAGGACCATCGGCAGCAGTAAGAGCCGCTGCTTCGCGGCAGTGGCGATGTTATTCGTCGTCGCGGTCGCGGCCGGCGAAGATTTCAACGCCGACGGACCGAATCCACCAGTACAACTGTTGCGGGTAATGATCGTCATTATTATTATTATTATTATTATTATTATTGTTGTTAATATTACTATTGCAACTGTCCGAGGACACCGTAATTTTTTTCTGTACTCGCTGTACGCGTCGACGGTGTCGTAAACAATGTATATATAATACGTATATTTGCATTGATGGTACGTGTGATACTATACTACGCTAGATGACTTCTAAATATCATTATAATATCATTCGCTTTGAATGTAAACGGCTGTAGCCAACGAAAACGTTTAAGACCGACCGTTTAAAACGCAGTCGATATTTTAAATGAAAAATAAAAACGTTGACACGCGAGTAATTATTATGATAAATAGGTACGTTCGGTACTACTTCTGAAACGCGACGGTTTCGATTGTCTCCGCAGAACGCATTGTTTCATTGCAGCAACAGTGATTGGAATCGCTTTATTACGAGATGTTATAATATTCTAAGCTTTATTATTATTATTATTATTATTATCAGCATAATACATCGGCGTGTAAATTGCAAATTATCGATATAAATATATATATTTTATTTTTTTCATTTACATCTAAGACGATGAAAACGACACGGGCACGTTCGAAATATATTATTAATCCTATTATTACATGATACATAATAGCAAATATTACATTCGTCGATAAATTGCGGACTAACGGGCGAAGGGTGGTGGGACACCATATTTTATAACAGTTCGCTCACTGTATAAGTGGTTCAATGACGTCCGCGGTGATGGTGACGGCGGCGGTCCACGGTGGCGGGACGGTGATCCCAAGGTTCCTTGCCGTCCGTCTATAGATCGATGGTGACCCACATTCACCGAAACGCAAGCGGCACTCGTAGTCTCGACATCGCTCTCGCTGCCGCGGTTTGACGGCGGCGAAACGACGACCAGTTGCCGGTAATCCGCCGTCAAAACGTCTCGCTCCGTGGCCATGGGTCCCTCGCGTTCTTTCCTCCGCCCGTCCTGTACAACCGTAGTCTAACCACACGCACATCGCGCAGAGCCCGTCATCGCTGTCGTCATCTATCCCTGTTGATGGGATAACCGAGATTCGGATTACGCAACAAATCAAACATGACAATAATAATAATAATATGCGTATTCGAAAAAAATGTGTTTTCGTCTTAGCGCCCGATATAACATTGGGAAATATGTCTTCAACAGACACATGCACACGTTGTGCAATAACGATATAATGTGCAGCGTTTAGTAGTAATATTAGTGGCAATTAATAGAAATTTGGTAAAAAATGAAAGGAATTATGATTATCGCGTCCTCGAATTTCTGAACAATATTTTATCGTTTATGAATATTGAGCGTATGATGAAATATTTATTTTTTGTACAACACTTTTTCGACGAATAAAATGGTTAGCTTACGTCTGGAAACATTTCTTTAACGAACGAACACACCCACGTGTTATGTATGATATAATTTATTTTCTCTTCCTACTATGAAATAATCGCGAAGTATAATAATTCGGTCGACATCGAATTTTGCCATGCAATTGTAGATTTGCATTAGTGAGATGTAGCTACATATTATTTTGGATAAATTAAAATTTAAATGTTATTAAAATTATAAGCCACATAATATATTATATAATTTATTTAACACGACAGAATCAAATACTCGTATAAATTACATCATTCGAATATTTAATCAAAAATACATCGATTGTGTTAATTTTTTGCTTTTAAAGTCTGTCTGTTTAGTTAAAAAAAAAGTAAAGACCATTAACATTTACTACTTATTTGTTTCCAACAAATTAAAATTTAATAAAAAGTTATGTTGCAGAAACCCGTTCATATATAAATATGTACATTTATTATATTACTACGGAGCAAAAACATTAAAGTACCATAGATATTTCTGTATAAACAACTAAAAAAAGAATACAATAAAAAAAAAAAGTAATACGTTTTGTACATCAACATTTTATGTAATAATGACATAAGATATACATAGGTATATTTACCGTAAAAATAAACATTAAACATAAAAAAAATGCGTACGTTTTATGTATTCATATATTTTCTATTGTTATATTATGTGTTACTCTATAAGAAAGGTTCTCATTAAAATTCAAGATTTACAGTGACATTAATATAACATTAAAATAAATACAATTTTTCTATTTAATATAGTTATGATGATAAAAATATCTGATTACAGTTTCTGTATTGAGAGGACTCCATTAGTTATGGTTTTCAATATTACGATTATAAAATATACTAATTGAATTCGAAAAATTCATATCATTACATAAAATAAGTATTATTGTATTAAATTGTATTGAAATAAGAAATATCCATATATATTTTTAATTTTTAATGGAGTTTAACTTAAATAAATTTAAAAAAATAGAAGTGCACATAAAAGTGATAAAATAAATTAATATTTTTTAAATAAGCTTAAAATACAGTATGTACTTGATAAAATAATTTCTAATTTCTTAAATATGTTATTTTGTAATAAAACTTGTATATTTTTTAAACAAAATCTTTATTTATTAGACTTTATTAAATAAAAAAACTTTATTTAATAGGGTCGCCAAAAATATTTTTCGATTATTTTATTATAAATAATTACTGAAATTTAATTTGATTAACTTATCAAAATTCTAAAATATGGTTTAAAAGCAAAAGTTTCGATTTTAATTATACAGTCGAGTCGCGATAACTTGAAATTGAAGAGGGATAAAAATTCACTTCGAGATATGTATTATTCAAGATATCTAACTAATTTATAGGGGAAGAATTTTCTAGGGAATAAAACACAATTCGAGTTCTCGAGGTTCGAGTTATCGCAACTCGACTGTATATTAAATATTGCATATCACTGTTATATTCCATTATACTACCATATTTTCAAATCCTTAATATATTGAACTAAGAAATAGTTAGCAAATAAATTATTAATGTTGGAATACTAACTTTAATATTCTTTATGGAACGTAAGAAATAATAACATTTATCGAAACCTTTTTTTTTCTCTAAATATATTATAATAGAAATTTATTAAAATCGTGATGTCTATAAACTAAGCAGTACAACTAAAGTTGTGTAAAAACATAGTAATTTTAAGAATCAATGTAATTTTCAAGTCAACCGTGTAATAGAAAATTACATTATATGTTCAACAGACAATATCATGAAATTGCCTGTCACAAAAATATCTTACTTCACTCAGAATTCAGATTATAATAAAATAGATGTATCATTGATTCGCAGTATTTTTATCGGGTTTTACGATTTTTTTTGTAAAATATTGATGATTTCAAAATAATTATTTAAATATTTTAGGAAACAATTGAACAAATCAAACAATCTTGAAATTATAACTAAAATAGCCCAAATAAATTGTAAATTGATTAAACAAAAAAAAAAAAATAAACATATTGCAAAGTTCCACTATAAATAAATAATAATGTATTTGCGTTTAATTAATAATTTATTCATAGATAATTATAAACAAAAATTGTTGTAGGCCAACGATGGTCAACAAATGCAGCAACCACGGGGAGCCAGGTCTATCGATGTCATCACTCGGCTATTGGGCAGTAGCAGTGGCACTGTTGCTGGATCATCATCAAGTGGATCATCATCTAGTGGATCAGTAAGTATTCTTCGTGCACTTTAAATCATTTTTCAATACTCTCTCACATAAGTAGTATTAATGCATATTATATAGAGCTTTATCTATATATACACATTAAAAAACAGTACAATTTGAATTACCCTGTTATATACACCGATATAATTTATACTACACGTATAATTTATTTGAATGAATGTATTCAAACAATCACATTGTAGTTAGACGAAAAAGCTTCTGCAGCTTCAACTGCGGCCGATAGTGGAAGCCCAAGTAGTGGCAGCCCAGGCAGTGGTAGTGGATCCGTACTCAATCTAGTCGCCCCACTAGTGGGTAGCAGCAGTGGCGTAAGTTTTAAAACTTAATTTCAAACTTTTTCTTTTATTAAAAATCTCTAACGAAGTATAAATCAATTCGCTTTAATGTGCACATTAATTGCAGAGCGTCAGCGCCGGATCTTCTGGATCCGCATCCGGAAGCGGAGATGTAAGCAAAACCGATGGAAGTGGACCAGATATAGCTGGTTCGGAGGGAGCAGCTGGTGCAACACCCGGAGGCAGCAATTTCGGTAGCATACTATCTCTCCTCGGCCCTTTGTTGGGCAGCAGTAGTGGAAGTGGTGTATGTTTATTCTAATAAATATTTTATTTTATTACGTTACTGTGTGTATATTATGTACCACGATAATGATTGCATACTTGTATATGAAACGGCAGGGTAACGGCGGCGATGGTGGAGACAATTTGAATGGTGGTGGTGGAAGCTCTGGAAGTTCAGGAGGCTCTAATATCTTAAGCCTGTTGTCAGGTCTTTTAGGCAGTAGCAGCGGTTCGTCAAGTGGTAGCGGCTCGTCGAGTGGCGGTGACTCATCAGCAAATACCGCAAATGATGATACAGTTAGTTTTTTTCATGAATAAAATATATAGAACTTTAAAATTATATAAAATATAATTATATTATAATATTTATTCTTATTTTTTTATTATACAGGGCGCTGGGGCAGGTGGTTCGGGGTCTAGTAGCATTTTGCAACTAATTGCACCATTGATAGGCAGTAGCAGCGTAAGTACCTCATTATTTTGTAAAAGTATTATACACTACATTATATGTATTTATTTTTGTAATAACTTAGAAAATATAATTTATTAGTTAGTTAATACATAAACCATCGCACCAGAAATAGCACAGTATAATATTTTTTATATTTTTATGAATATTTTTTAAAAAAGTAGACAGCATTAATAGTCTTAATATTAGTATTTATGTAATTTAAACACAAAAGATACATTTTTATTTACCGTTGTTTACAGTTATGGTATTAGTACTTAGTGATTACCTTGTTGAATAAGATAGTAGTCAATAATAATATTATCTATAAATGTGTATGTATTGTATACCTACATCAACTTGCGTTTTTTCAGTAATGTATGTAATTGTATAAGTACATGATGTATATTATATGTAGTGATGATAGCAAAAACATAAATTGTAATATTCAAACATTTGAAAAGTTAAATTTTAACAACAGCACTACGAGAATTACTGACCTTACACCATAACACCATCGTAAATGAATCATAATATTATATATATTTATATGTGTTTGTATATTTACAGCAATCCAGCACAACTACCATCGTATAATATATTTATACCACTAGTAGTAATAAACATCACTGTAGAAGTAATTATTATATATTAACAAAATATAAAATATGTGAAATATTTCCTGTTATACGTATATGTATAGGAGGAGAAACATTTGCGAGCCGACCGAGAAGAATACAACAACAATACTGATCTGATGAACGTTATAGGAGACTATTATGACGAAATCAGCAGTAATGTCATTGAATATGACATTAGAAATCCAAATCGTAGTCTGTCACAAAAACTGGTAGTATTGGCCAGAAGTAAGAGAGCGGCATCGAAAAAAAGAAGCGATGATTATAACATCAATGATTACGAAAATGAAGTGGACGGACCATCAGTTGATGACAGTAACTCCAACGATGGAGTAGAAGTAACGGCAACAACAGAGGCCCAAGATTATGGCAGTAGTGATAACAATGAAATAAATGAAAACACTACTAATAGTGACGTTAGTGGTGCGGCTGAAGGGGGAAATGGAAGTTTGGATTCCGGATCTATAATTGATTTGGCTATCCCACTTCTGGGGTCATTGAGTGGAGGTGATAGTGAAGGAGAAGGTGGAAGTTCAGATTCTGGGTCAATACTAGAATTAGCCGGACCGCTCATAGGTTCATT
>NW_020273331.1:0-27757 GCF_003268045.1 Sipha flava
TTAAGGCTAGATGCACACTTGCGTTAATTAACGTGCGGCGCCGCTGCGACACCGCTGCGTGGCCGCAGAAACTCATGCACATGTCCGTTGTTTTAACGTGCGGTACCGTTGCGAGGCTGTATACAAACGTGGTGACCAAGGTACGTAACAATGCCATCAGTCGTATTTATTTTTTTGTTGGCGATGGATGTCTATCAAAAAAAACGTGCGATTTTCGCGTACATTGTATACAAAAAATTTGTTTTAAAAAAAAAGAGACGTTACTGGGTACATCCTTACATCGATGATAGACTAGCTAGAGGTGGCTTTATTACTTTGTTTTCAAGTTTACGAGAAAATCCTGATAAGTTTATTAACTACTTTCGTATGAGTGTTCAATCGTTTGATGAACTTGCAGACAAAATAACTGACATGATTAAGTCTCAAGATACATGTATGAGACTCTGCATACCTCCATTGGAAATGATAGCTGTGACTTTAAGGTAAGTGCATTTTATGCAGCATATCATTTTACTGTTTTGAAAATGAATTACCTAAACAATTGAATAATAATTCTATGATTGTAATAAATATTCAATTTTAACTCAAAAAGATTATTATTTATTAAAATTTAACAGGTGCAAATAATAATACAACATTTTAATTATGTAAGTTATTTTATGTTATTATTTATAAAGTTTCATTACTGAATAAATCCATACTATTTTCGTCACTGTATGTGGACGGGGTGGGTGGAGAAATGATTGAAGGTGGAACAAATTGTCTTGAATATGTAATATTTTCAGAAGGGCGAACTTGTGGCAACCGTGTATATGAAGGATGTTGTTGAACATTTTGGAGTGGTGCATATTGTTTGGATATAGCCGATGTTTCAGTAAAAGGTACAGATGTATGATATTGAGGTATACTCTGTGGAGGTTTTCTCATACGTTTAATAATATTGAGTACTTCGCAGCGAAAGTCTAGTTTCTGGTCTTCGGTAAAATCAGATATAGATAGTAGAATACTTTCGAAAAATGAACGGTCTGGATTAAGTTCTTGAATGACTGGAGCAGTTGGAGTAGGAATTGGAGTGTTCATAAAATCAATTAAGGAGGTCTCTATATCCGATTTGCGTTTTTTCGTAGGACGCTGGTTGTAGGGAGGAGGTTGTTCCGGTTCCTCTGGCTGGGTTAGCTCTTCCTCTATTTCGTCGTTACCAAAGCTGGATTGTGTTTCCGTAGTAGCACCTGCAGTTTGTAAGAACGATAATTGTCGGGCATAAATGTATTTTCTTCCTGATCCAGCTGCCTGTCCAGATTTTGTTTTGTTTAAACTTTTTTTAAAGTTGTCCTTGACATTTCGCCATTTTTTTATACAAGAGGTACCTGAAAATACAGTAATTGTTTTATACTATTTTTACAATGATTTTACAATGATGTGTGTTTTTTTTTTTGTGTCTGTGTACAGCATAACTAGTCGGAATAATGCTTCAATTTCAAACTTCGGGGGTGGTTTCCGATAACAAAGTGAATATTCTTGGTGCATTATAGAGATCAAAATTAAACATTTTCCAACAGTTTTCAAAAAAATCGAGAAAAACAAAAGAAAAGTGACGGAAAAACGCGAATTTTTACGCAAAACCAGTTTTCGACCAAATCGATTTTCTTATATGGTTGTAACTCAAAAACTAATCACTGTAAATACTTGAAATTTTCACCAAATGTTTATATTAGTGTTATATATATATACTGTTAACTTTTCAAAATATTTCGATTTTTTTTGAGCTATTTATAGACCACTGAAATTTTCGATTTTTCTGAGAACTTTTTTTTGAAATGTCGATAAAAAAATTTTGGATAGCCAAAAAAACTTGAAAATTTAATACAAGGTTCCTTATGAGCGGTTCTTATTTTACTTAAAAAAAATTGAAAATCGTTAGTCACAATTTTCAACTTCATTATCTTGTTCGATACGAAATTTAATCTAGTTGGTGCATTGGTGAGGTTTTGGTAAAAATTTAACTTAACTGTATCACCCTAAATACAACTTTTCCAAATTTCCGCCCTAAATAGTTGGTCCATGGTGTGAAGTTCTCAATTTTTTTATAAATGTATGTTTTTTCTTTGGTTACAGGTATTTAGGCAGTGGATGTGATCAGGTAGACTTAGACTTATCGTACAAAATTGGACACACGACTATCGGTAAGATTTTAAGAAAAGTATGCAATGCAATTTGGGAATGTTTACGCGCGGAGACCTTTCCTGATTTTACACAAGAACGCTGGAAAGATATTGCTCGAGGTTTTCAAAAATATACCCATTTTCCGAATTGCTTAGGCGCAATAGATGGAAAGCACGTACGAATTAGAAAACCAAAAAACAGTGGGTCACTATTCTACAATTACAAAAATTTCTTTTCAATTGTGTTGCTAGCAATTGTAGACGCGAATTACAAATTCATTTATATTGATGTAGGAGCTTTTGGAAAAGAATCTGACAGTACAATATTTGAAAATAGTCCTTTTAATATGAAGCTCCAAAATAATCAACTGAATATCCCAGCAAGTCAACCTCTCCCTGGAACTGAAAATCCAAAAATGCCCTTCACGTTTATCGGAGATGAGGCATTTTCTCTTTCACCCAAAATAATGCGACCTTATAGCGGTAAAGTTTTGTCCGATAAAAAAAGGATTTTCAACTACAGACTGTCACATGCTCGAAGATATGTTGAAAGTGCATTTGGCATATTATCAAATAAATGGAAAATATTCCATAAACCAATCAACGCAAATTTAGATTTATGCATACTTTTAGTAAAAACTTGTTGTGTTCTGCACAATTTCGTAAGGTCCAGAGATGGATTTAACATTCAAGAAACAATGAGTGTAGAAGGATTCATTGAAATCGAATGAGACACATCAGAACCTACTCCGAGAGCTACTAACCAGTCAATCAATGCAAGAAACAATTTGGCAGATTATTTTGTTTCAGATATCGGCAGTGTGCCTTGGCAAACAAATTATATGTAAACTAGATACTTACGTATTGTCTTTATATTTTCTATTGTACAATTAAATAATGTATTCAAATAATGTTATTAAAAATATTATATAGATTATAAAAATAATACTATATTATTAATAATATTCTTAAAAATTAAATAAAACAAATATTATAAAATAAAGAACGAATTACATAAAAGTACTTACATATATCATTTTTATCCCGTTCATCCTTTTCGTCGAATCCTTCACAAAATACTCTACAAATTTCAATCCACGCTACTCTTTTTTTAGTTCGATCGTGGTAATTATTGTCAGCTATGTTCCATACTTCGGGATGAAGTTTAACTTCACTGATGAACAGCTCCATATCTACCTCATCAATATTAAATTGAATGGTTTTTGTTGCCATTTCTGTGATTTTTTTTCACAATTTTTCACAATTTTATGACGCGTTTTCAATTTTATGGCGCGTGAAAAAACGCACGTGGGTATCACACGATTGATGACAAAGTACTGTTTGCCGGAGTTGCGGTTGATAACGCGTGTCCGGTGAACTTGCGGCGTGACGGGAACGTACGGTAAAAACTGCACGCATGGGGACGTACGTCGCCGCAACGTCGTGTGCACCGTTTCATGCTATTATTAGTATTTCTAAACGCACGTGCGGCACCGCACGTTAAAAATACGCAAGTGTGCATCTAGCCTTAGTCCTTGAATAATACCGTTAATTTATAATATACAGATAAGCCACGCTATAGGAATACTTGGAAACAGTATTTTTAATAACTTTGAAATCCGAAGAGTTATCTATCAAATATATGTATATACATAACTTATATATATATTATATAAACATATATTATAAATAAAACTATTGTATTGCTTGTAATTTGTAAACAATTTTGTTGGAATTCTATTATTATTTTCCATACGGAACAAGTTCTTAATTTACACGACATGTGTGATTTACGCGACAGGTTCAGATCAAAGGTTCGTTTGCTACTCCTACATATAATTAGAGGGGAAAAATTGTTTTCTTGCAACTTGCCAAGCTTCAGCTACTACAGGCAGTTCCTAGACTTGTTCGAAGACTGTCACTCCTGCGATATTGCTATTAACAGTCATTTGCGAATGTTGCGATTTTCATTTAATATAATTTATTATTGTTAGATACTGCAAAATAGTTATAGTTTTATCATTATTATTAATTTTATTTAATATTTATTTTAAATTGGTGTATTAATGAATTTGATACAATTTATTATTAATAGTTTCTAGAGCTATAATAGTTATAAAAAGCTAAAAAAAAATTATTATTATTAATTATATAATAATTATTAAAATATAATAATTTTAGTTTAGTTTTATAATTTTTTTTATAATTTTTACATATTTTGAATTTCTTTCGCTTGTTGAGCTTATTTGTTTTTTTATTATGGATCCAGTTGATCCAGTATTGGAGTTACCGATACCCTTGGAACCTTTATCTAGAGCAATTCCAGGACTTCGAGGGAGATCAACAGTGTACATTGATGAAAGTGGATATGTTTACTATCAACATTCTATTAGGGGAAGTATTCGGTTAGTAATGGAAAACATTAGACATATAATTATTTCAACTTTAATCTAAAAGACTTGTAAAAAAAAAGATGATTAAATTGTATTATAGTTTATTTGTGAACATTATTGAAGTTAGCAAAGGCGCCGCAAGGGGGTTGCAAGGGGGTGCAATTGCACCCCCCTGTCAAAATTCATGGCGGCGCCCTTGGAAGTTAGGTACATAGTATAGGAACTTCATAAACATATTTTCTTTTTAATATTACATTTTTTAATTAAAAAATTTCATCAAATTCAAAAAAATGTATTAATAATATATACAAAACATTAGTTATAAAAAATCCGATACTTTTTATTCAAATAAATATGAGAAAATATAAGAATATTCCATTTCCAATTATTTTGAATTAACATTAATTTTACAATTATATTTCAACATAAATCTAATGATGCAGAATTATAAATGTGATTAAAATATAGATATTTGAGATGTGAAAATCGTCGTTATGGATGTCCAGTATCTGCAAAAATGTCAACAATTGAAGGAGCACAAATTATAATTTCTGAACGTCATGTTCATAGTCACGAACCAGCACTTCAATATGCAGTGGAGTTGCGAGGCTATGTTAACAGTTTAAGAGAGAGAGCTATTAGAGAGAATATTATTCCACACAATATTGTTGACCAGGAAGCGCATTTGTAAGTCTTTTAACAAATTAATCATTTGACCTTATAACATGATTGTATATAAATGTATTAAGTACAAATAAATAATTATATAGATTCCCTGAAGCAGCGATGTATATAGGTCGTCCAGCTGCTCTTAGGGCTATTGCAGGAGCTAGGCATCGGAACAATCCTCCTATTCCAGATTCTTTAGCAGACTGGATAAATATTTTGAATTTTAATGAATGGGGCCCAAGATTGCGATATGTTAATGGATCAATGATTCCTTTCTACCAAGGCCCCTTGGAGTTATTGAGAGATGATGGAAGTATACGCTTTGTAGAACTCGTGTTTACCAACAATACTTTTATGCAGGAATTGAATGCACACCTCGAAGGAGTACGAACAATGTGTATGGACGGAACTTTTCAAATAAGACCACGGCAGCCAGCTGACATAGAACAGTTGTTTACAGTACAAATTATTTTTAATAATGTGGTTAGTATAAAATAAAGACATACATAGTACACATGTAAATATTATACATACATTTAAAATATGATTTATCTCTTTTCAGGCAATTCCAATTATACATGCCCTACTAGTTGATCGCCAAACTGAGTCCTACATCCGGGTACTCCAATTTCTAAGGTATGATTTGCAGTTGAACATAAATTATGAAAACCTGCAGGTCATGACTGATTTTGAACAGGGCCTAAGAAATGCCATAGGTAGAGTACTCCCAGAAGCCAACAATTCTGGCTGTTGGTTTCACTATATTCAGGTAGGTACATAAAAATAAAGAGAAATCAAATTAACTCTTACTATACATAAATAAATTATTTAATGACATTTGAAGGTAATAGACAGTTTTTTAATAAATGTTGTCTTTTTCAGAGCATTATACGTTATGTTCGAAGTCATCACCTAATGCCGTTATGCAGAGAAAATGAAAATGCAAGACGAATTCTGCGAATGGTAATATTTTTTTTACAATGTATAAGAGAGTAAATGAGAATTTTATTATAAAATTAAAAACTTTTACAGTATAACCACTAAACAAAGGAAAATATATTGAGCAAGAATGTACTATGTACCAGAATTCGTTTTAATTTAATAAAAAAAACAAAATAGCATATGTGCTAAATAATTGCATCTGTAGTAAAATAAAGTGTTGTACTTGCATGTAAATATTAAAAAAAATTTTCTTTGGTTAGAAATTTCACTTTCCCTTTTAATGAATTAATTTTAGTTAGGTATGCAAGTAAAAATTTACTAATCAAACTAATATATCAATATTTTTGTATAGTTGTAATATTTGATTGATTTTTCTTAACATTAATTTCTGTTAACATTTTTTATATTAGTTAATGGCTTTAGTTCATCTACCAGCAGTTGTCATACAACATCATGGCAATTCTTTCTCTATCCACTTAGGCTTTAGACTAATTCAAGATCTAGGTGAGTTAATAATCATTAATTAAATAATGTTAAGTCATTTGTTTAGGTGTTAGTTTTATGAATATGATTTTAATATTTTTAACTACAGTTACCAGCTATAATTTAGTGATAGAACTGGAACCTCTAATGCGATACTATGAGCGATTCTGGATGGATACAGTGACTCCGCAGAGGTTTACAGTATTTGGACTCGCACACAGAACCAATAATTTTATAGTCTTATCATGCGTCCCTCCTCCGATTAATGGGCCAACACCCAAACCTTTATCGGTTCTATGGTAATTATTTAAAAAAAAATAAAAAAAATTAGCAACTGTAAAGAAAAAGTCTGTAACTGTACAAATTTTTAGATCACTTAAGAACAGTCAAGGAAAGGGCTCGAAATGATTTTAGCAGAGCAGTCAATGGACAGAGGGTATGGGCAATAATAATTTTTAAATAATTTGTGAACTGTTATAATATAATTGTTGTTTATTAAATGTTTAGATTTGTAATCTCTGTATATGTGTAATTTATAATTGTTATAATTTAATAGGTAAGACAAACAAATTATAGATCAAACCTAAGCAATAGTACAACGATCAGAAACGCTTGGGTGAATGTGGAAAATGGTAACTACAATTTGGAAGATTTCATAAGAAATGTTTCATACACCCCGGAACAAATACTCAGGAACGAAATTGGGGAGCCAAATTTTCCACATCGTAATACATCTTGCATGTTATTTAAAGTGATCAATAGTTTTAGTTTAACTTTATATTTTAATTTTTATACTTAGAAGCTATAGTTCCAGCTATAAATATGCAGCCACTAGTACCACCAGCACCATTACAACCACAGCCAATTTTACCCCCCTTCATATTGGGTCCAATCCGTCAACCACCTATTCTTCAGAATCAGCTCCCGATTCGACCATTGTCACCACCACATCAGCTTCAAATTCGTCCTCCATCTCCAGGGTTACATATAGGAGAGTTAGTAGTCGATGTTCCTCTCAGGAGACGCGGTCGAGGTAGAGGAAGGCATTTCCAAATTGGTCGACCTTATCATATAGGTAAAAAAAAAAAAATGTTTTAAAACACTAGTTAATTTAATATATAGTTAATCCAATAAAATATAATATAGAAAATCATGGTCGCAGAGCAAGAGGACCACGGCGGGAAACAATTGTTGGCAATGGTAAAGGTGATGAACAGCCACTACCAAATCATGAAATAGCACTATTGAATAGAGAGATTGATAATGATAATGGTAAAGCTAATTTGAATTTAAATACAAATCACAACAAGAATTGATTTTAAGTTTAAATATAAATCTTTTTATTGTTTATAGAATCAATAATTCCTCTACCGGCCAATGACCAACCACTTATTTTGGAGAATATGGGTAGATAAATATAAAATTATTTTTACAATAATTATACTATACGCATAAAATATTAAATGTGAATGATATACCTAATTCCTATTTTTTTTGTTTTTTTGTAGATGTCTTGGAACTGTGTATAATATGTTGTGAAGAAGTAGTGGTTGTAAGATTGAATCCCTATGGCCATCAATATTGTATTCAGTGTGTCACTAGAATGATGGAAGAAAATTATAATATATGTCCTCTTTGTAGAAATTCAATATCAAGATACGAAGGGTACACTATTTAAGAAAAATTAATTTTTTGTAATTTTCAATTGTATTTTTTTTTATATGTAACTTAAAAGGCTGAAACTAAAGAAAAAAATAAAGATATTTTTAGTGTATTTTAAATTTTGAATTTAATATATTAATTATTTTTATCTTGTACATATTATATATACCTATATCTATTTTAATAAAATTCTTTAAAACAAAATTTGTTACCATATATTTTTAATTGATTGAATAAGTACCGACGTTTTGGATCATAAATGATTTATTTGAGTAAAAAAAAAATTTCTCTTACACAAAAAAATCAAAGAAATATCATAATTAAAAAAACATCCGAATTGTATACAAATTCATCCAAGTTAACTTGTTTTGCATATTTCTTAGATAGAATAATTAAATTATCGTATTTATGATGGATACATAAAATATTATTAACATTGCTACATTATTAAGTAAGTTTAGCATGAAGTTAATAAATAGGGAATGTATTCAAAACAATAATATGGAATGCTTGATTAAATAGGAAGTCAGCAGTAGTTAATAGTTCAAAAGTATGCTGCTAAGAACCATTCATATTTTACTATATAAATATTTATATAATTTAAATAACTTATAGGTATTGTAGTGCATTGTAAGAAAAATGAGTTTAGACTTTAGATTAAGTTAATGTGTAGAAAATACATAGATATTAATGAAATTAGAAATTCTTTGCCTCATACGTGATTGAACGAATGAACTTCGATGAGTGGTCAAGCACTGCAACTGAACAGAAGTGAATTTTTCTTTTCCGGAAAAAAGATATTATTAACGATTCTAAGAACTTGGTGAAAGATTGAATACTCACTATGTAATCCAAATTATTCACAGAATGTTCGTGTAAGTGCATATTATGTGGATATGATAACATTTTCTTAATCATTTGTTCCGATGAAATAGAAAAATGTTGTTCCAAAACACTATAGTTCCATAAAATATTTGTTCCGGTGGTCTTTTGTTCCACACTATGTTTGTTCCACATTTGGAAGAAGTATAGTGTGGAACAAAAGTGAATCGGAACAAATATTTTGTGGAACAATAGTGTATAGCCCGGTTGAAACACCAGCGTTTGTTTACGTAATACTTATATTTTCATTCATTTCTTATCGGTTTATCATTATTTTTGGTAATAAACACTAATGATATGATTTACCATTATTTTACAATATAATAAATGATAATTCATATTGTTAAACTTGGCAAAGAAGATTTTTTCTCAAATAAAATCATAAAAACGTTAAAAATTAATATCGAAATATTTATATGCTATCGGTGGGCCAAAATATATACTTTAATAGTATTTTTTACTTAAAATTGTAGGTTAGGCGGCGCCTCACCCCCAAAACCGCCACTGTTCAAATGCTATTATTTGATGCAGTGGCTAAAGCTAGTGTGTTACAGATAAAAGGTCATTCTGGTTATTATTCATGATCTAAGTGCAAAGCTGAAGGTGAATATTTGAATATATATTCTGCAGTCATTATTATTTGAGGAATTACCTAAAATAGTAAATATAATTATTAGTAAATTATTATTACTTGGTTTTAAAAATAATATAATTTGAAATACCAAATTGAGAAAATGTTGGAAATGATGGTAATTTAATTTTTTTATTTTCACATTCTTCTGAGCTATCATTGGAACTAACTTCATTATCAAACTCAACATTTGGTTTTCTGATTCGTTTAAGGACAATGAAGTATTTTTTGAAATGTTTTCAGTTCCTGATAAAAGGTCAGATTCATATTGAGCATAATTAGGTTTATTCATAGCTACAAAATAATCACCAATTTTTTTTTTTTGATAGAATTTTTAATTTATATAATTTCCACAATTTTGATGGAGTTTCTCTTTGTTTAATAGCTTCAGCTGTTCTTGCTTTGCTGTACTGAGGCCAAAAACAATTATTATAATCTTTGAACCAATTACATGGAACTGCTTCTACACTGTTTTCTTCCAAAAATTTAACAACATACCAACCAGGAGTGAGTATCCATAACAAATTATATACAATCTATGAAACAAGAATATAATAGAAAATATTTACAATAGGTATGACAGATTATAATTATAACTTAAATGTGTAGCAAAGAAAATACTTAATTTCCATTTTTATTAAATGGTAATCTAACTAGTTTAGTTAAAATGTCAGTAATAGGCCAGAATTCATTCTCTTGGTTTAATTCAGACACAAAATGTACAGTCTTTGTCAATTATTCTGTAATAATAATATGTCAATTAAGATTTAGATAATTTATCTGTATTAAGCGGACAAAATGTAGCAGATGTAAATATATCAAGTAAAATTTTTGATGTTAGTATGTCAGATGATAATTTAAATGTTGGTAATCAAGGAACAATTGATACAATGGAAGAACTTCAAAAGTACATTGATTCAAGTAATAAAATTATTATTAAAACATAATAATTTAAACATTATATAATATATGTATACATAATTTTATTATTTAATTCAGTAAATTTATCATCAAAACATTTTAGTTTTATTTTATTTAAAAATAATTTATTGAATTATACTAATATGTTAAAAAGTAATATTTCTTAATTAAAAAATTATTAATTATACATTATTATTATTGGAAACAGCATATTTGGTATTGCAGTTTATAAATGATTCAATTATGCTGTTAACACTCATGTGGCTTTAGTGTTTCCAATTAAAAGTACCTCCTAAATCGTATTTTTTTGATTTTTTAATGGATTTTTTTAAAAATATTTAAATTATAAATATTTTTGTTTCTTATTACTTAATGTTTCTAGAATTGACTTTTACCATTTTAAAATCTAAATTTGATACCTTTTACTCTTTAAATAAGAAAGGGTTTATTTTGAAAAGTAAGATATACTAATGTCTAGGGAACGGATTTATATGTAAATACATATTTTTATTAAAACGAGATATTTAAAATTTGATAAGAAATGTTCATGATTTAAATCATTCCTATTAATATGATGCTACTTTTATTTTACATATTTTTACATATTTTGGTATAATTACATATTTTTACATATTTCACTAATTTGTAAATATTTTTAAACATATTTTATTATTTCATCATTCATACGTCTTGTTACGTGCCAACCGTTTGATCCGTTAATTCAGTTACAACGTCTCAGTCAACGCTTGAGTGGAAGTGTAGTCAGGAATAATTAAGACTTCTTTTTAAAATAATTAAATTTATTTAACTTATAAAAATTATCCTAACTACAAAATTCTGTAAATATTCTAGTGATAGAAATTATTTAAGTCCTAACAATTGTAGCTTATAAAATAATTGGAAATATTTCTAAGTCCAGACCATAACATACACTGACGTGAAGGTGCTCAGTGCAGCATAGACAAGACTCGTCTGATTTGCCCTTGTTTTCGGGTCCCTTTTATATGTGATACGGTATGTGTGTGTGTAAAATCCCAAATGTGTGTGTGTAAATGAATAAGATAATAAAATATTTTAAATAAGATAATTTCCTGTTAATTATGAGTGTGTGTGCGTTATCTCCAGGCCGTGACATAATTATTGACGCAAATGCCCAGGATGTGGTCACCACATCATTCCGATAAACTATTTTATTTCAATTTCCCATAAAAACGTTTATGTGAACCCTTTCACTTGTCCACGCTTGTGATTTCGATATTCTAATTCCTTATTGTAATCTCTAGTGTAAACCACGTGAACACAATAATCTAACTTATCCATAGTTGTGGTTTTTGATGTACATGGGAACCTCCTTGTGATGTGTTTTACCGTGTGACTACGCGGGACGCGACAGTCTTCTTCGTACAAAAATACAAGAAATTATTTCAAATTTATATCCAGAACTTCTATCGCTATTAGAAAAGCTCAAAATATTATGCAAAATGAAACATTGAAAACTAATTTAATTTTCATCTCAGTGAATTTTAGTTTTATTGCACATACATTTACAAAATTAGAAACAAAAATATGTCCTTGAATGAAAGTATGCAAATTGTCGAATCAAGGATTGCAAAATGAAAACTCGTAAACGGACCAATAGGAGAAGTAGTAAAAAAGAAAATTCCTATTTTTACCGAAAAAAATTTCAGGCCATATTTATTTTAAATCAATCAATGACATAATGAGTGGCAGACACCCTTCTAAAAATTTGGAATTATCGCCTTCTAATATTATGCCTTTCAAATATGCTTTAATCAACCGACGTAGGTTGATGTGGAACGATCATTTAACCGTTTTAAAAATATTTTCAGATCTAATAGACGACATTTAATATTTGATAATTTAAAATATATTGTAATAATTCAATGCAACAAATCATTTTGATAATTTGATAATTATAATTTTTTTTTTTTAATTAAATTTTTTTCCTACATATTTGGATGGTTTTAGTACATATTTTATAAATTATACTTACATACATATGTACATATTTATGTATTTTTATTACATATAAATCCGTTCCCTACTAATGTCTAATACTCATATTAGAGTCCATAAAGTCAAAAATTATTATTAGAAAAAAAACTGCTCGATTTTAAAATTATTGAACACTAAATAATAGATTTATGATGAAATTATGATCTACAATAAATTTCACTTTTTATTCCAAAGTTAAAATAATTCTATACTGGCTATTATGCATACATACATATTTTATTAGTTATAATTAATGTACAAATGTTTTACAGAATTTGAAACATTAAATAATTCTATATTGAATCAGCAAAATTACATGCAACAATCGTTACTTTGAAGTAAGTATAATTTTTTTTTATATATTTTTAGTACATTTATGTTATGTAGGAATTCAACATTTGTAGTATATAACAATTTTCTTAGAAATAAAACTAACTTTTCTGCTATAGTGGTTGTGAAATTTGCTTTTTAAGTTGAATTGACAAAATAATTTTACACATAATATGTCATATTATGATACAACTACAAGAGTCAAGAATAAACATTAAAATATAATATAAATTATTTGTTTTTTTTTTTTTTTTTAGTGCTTGGAAAATGGCAGACTGATACATCCAGATTACTTATAACCATGGGTCTGCACCAGAAAGAAAAATTACAATATTTAAAAAATATTCAAAGTATGGTCAATAACATAAACACAGTACCAATTAATTCTCATGACAACACTAATAGATATAAAGAAGAAGGTATTGCAATATACAATAGATTTCCAGCAACTTCTTTAGATATTTTAAATAAACTTGATGATGAAGTAAAAATTCTTAAATCAACTAAAATTGATGCATATAATACGTTGGTAAGTTAAACATTCAAATTTAGTTTATTCATTATATATTTAAAAATTGAGTAACTAAATATGTGTATAGTGTGGTTAACCTAACTTAATTAATTTAAATACCTTTAAGTATAAATTAAACTGTATAAGGCTTATTTAGGTTTTATTGAAGTACAATTAAATTTTGTATGCATTAATTATATATTATATTAAGTACTGTAATTCTAAATAAAGTGTTTAATCGTGTTGAAATGTACAAATTTCATATAAGCATAATAAAGTTTATTGTTATAGGTTAAAAACATATCACTTATTGGTGGATCGTCTCTGGGTGAACTTTTAAGGCGTACACTTAAGAACATTTTAACTGATGAAGTAGCGGAGCAATTTAGTTGGTTTGGCAGACAAAAAAAAAAAAAAGTTTCGCAATTACAGGACTAGCTGATTTGATAAAAAGTAATTTATTAACACTGTTGTAATAATTGATCTATTAAGTTCAAATTTATAAGTTCATAACACATTTTTCTTAGAATTTTAAATTAATGCTTTCCAAGTTATAAATTCAATTACTACTACAGCAAATTTTTGATTGTAAATTTTAGTTGAATTTACTGAATTTGTTAAGTTTTTGAGGCGATTTTAGATTCTGAGATTAGCATAAATAGAAGTTTCATAACTTTTTTTTTATCACTTTTGAGTAAAAGTACTCGTCTTTATGTTTTGACTATAGAGACCTTATTTCATATTGTCATGAAATTGTATTTGAGAGTTGAAATATATACAATGACCTTATTGGGTATTTGATAGTTTGCATTTTATTTTAAAATTGAATTTTTTTTATTTAAGGTGCTGTTAAATTGAAATACAAAGATCAATCTGATAAAAACATTGAAATTATTGCTGGAACATAGTTAGCAAAAGCTAAAGAACGTCAAAAAAACCTTCACAAACAGATCATCACGAATAAAATATAATTCAAAATTTGTATGTAATGTAGTATACCTTCTTCAATGTAAAAGCAATTACATGTTTTATAAATAATTATTATAATATGTAAACTTATTGTTATTTTTACATATCTAAACTTGTGTTTATAAAAGTAATAACAAGCTTTTATATTTTTCCTTTTTTATTATATGTATATCTATTGTTATTTCTTACTTTAAAGTGTAAAAGTTATTATAAATATACTATTTTTTTTTTTTTTTATAATTATATTAATATGTGGGTAAGTATATACATATGTTTATACTTACTAGGATAATAATTTATGTGCTATTTTTTTTTCTTTCATATGACAAGTACTAGTAAAAAGGTATTAATTTTTTTTTGTATAATTATTTTATATTCATATTTATATATATGGCATAGTATAAATATTATAAGAGCAATTTTCTATTAATAAATATATTATCTTTGTGTAGACATATAGTATATTCTTTGATGATTTTATCATGTATTCCTCAGATATCTAAAACAATGTTTCTTGACACCTATAGATATTCCATGAGTAGTTTTCTATTTTCTATTGAATATTTAGTAAATGAATTTAATACATTTCATGAATATCTTGCGAACATTTCTTTAGATATCTAAAGAATATGCTCATAGATTATCTGAAGCGAGACATAGTGATATACTAATTATATTCTTCTAAAGTCTTCAGCATATTGTCGGATATTCATAGGAAATATATAAATTCCAAAAAGTATATACATAATATATGAAAAGTATACAGAATGTCATGTGGGATGCCAATCGTTGCGCACGAAACTTCAAAAAAAAAAAAGAAAAACCGAAAAACATGGGTAAAAAAATGGATAGTTTCGATTAGTGTATTCTTTACTTTGCAGTTGCCATAAACAATTATATTATTTATAGCAACTAATAAAATATACAAGCAGTGTTTTTTTCAATTTTCCCCGGGAGGGCATTTGACAAAATCAGGAAGTCATTTTTATAACATCAAGAAAAATACATTGATAATAATTACCTTTGTTTTTTATTATGATTGTGAACAATATAATTAAATACACAAAATTTCACAAATTTATGTATTATTATATATCAACGTTATTTTTTTATACCAAAATAAAAGTACAAAAAAAATATATTTTTACCTTATCTAAAAATAAACTTTATTTATTTCCTAGATGAACCGAATTCGACGATTTTTTTTAGATGTTTACAAATCTACTGTTTTGTTCAAGAAATCTTCTGTTGGAACGTCTGGCCCTTCAATACTAATAAGCATACAATGCATTAAAGTTCCTGGTAGCATTCTTTTTCTTGTTTTTGTAAGAACTCTATTCATTGTACTGAAAGATCTTGCTGATGTAACTGAATCACAAGAAGTATTTCACAAAGCAATTGTAACTCAGTATATCCCATATCAGCTTCCGTGATTTTAACCAATGGACTTTCATGTGCCTTGTATATACCACTATCGAGCATAGATTTGATAAAAAAATTAAATGATTTCATGTCCGCCATTACAGCTTCTGCATTTAGTATTGGAAAGTAACTACAAATTTTGTTCAATTCAGTGTCTTGTATATTAATGAAAGACTGGAAGCTATCAAAGTGACTAATAAATGTCATTATATCAATAGATTGTCAATGATTCTGTTTTCTATTTCTTTGATTAAACTTTCACAATACTTCTTCATATTTTTCAATGTTGTTTTTGAATCTTCTTCAGCAGTCAAATACATTTCAGATCCAAACTTGTCAAGTAATTCATTTTTAATTTTCATATGCAAGTTACTATTGGTTTCTTCTAGGTGTCTTCACACTGATTTGCAATGTCATTTAAATGTAATTTTGTTGTTGTTATACGAGGTATAACAAGAGCCAGATTAATATTTATTTTTTGCAAAGTATTGCTTAGGTAAGATAGGGCACTAAGGAGTTCATTCATTACATAAAAGGTTATAATTTTAACAGGTATTTTAAGAATTGGATCATTTATTAATGCTCGAATTTCATGCAAAACATTTTCTCTTATAGGTGATTTGCTAAATAACTTGTAAATGTCTTATAAAACATAAAAAAATCTTTTGACCTTTTGGTTTTTATTTCTACTTGAAGCTGCTGCCAATGACAAAATGTGTGCTTTACAGTGAATATAAAGAATATTTCTCCTTGCTCCTTCTGAAAGTTTCCTTATCACATCTCCTACATTCCCAGTCATATTGGCCGCACCATTAAATCCTAAAGCTATAGCATTATTGTAACACAAATCTAAGTTAGTCAGTTCTTTATCAATAACATCTGCAATAGTTTCTGCTCTTCCATTTGGGATTTTAACTATTGCCAAAAACTTTTTCACTGGATTTTTGTCTTCTAAAAATCTAAACATTATACTCAGTTCTATTTCATTATTCAAGGAAGTACTTTCATCTGCTAAAATGGAAAATTTTTTTGTTTTTCTTTTGTTTTCTTCGGTTCATTCTTCAATATTTCACCCATACATATTAGTAATTCACAGGCTGTGTCTTTGCTGCTATAATTTGATCTATCATTTTGAGATTCTCTTCATGTTTTAAAATCTTTATTTAACTTGTCAAAAATACTTTCAATTAAACTCTCATACTCAGTAGTGTGAGCTATTTCTTCTTTTACCAAAAAGTATAAGCCTCGCAAAATTATTTTTAATTCTGTTTCTGTTTAATTCTATTTCACTTTCACTTTGTTGCAAGATTTGAGTATGAATCGGTTTTTTCATTACCTTATTTTTGATATTTTCCATTTCAATGCTTATAGTGTGAGCTGAAGAGTGTTCATGTTTCTCTAACTTTCCATTTTTTCCTAATGCATTCTTGTAAGATGTGAATGGAACAGTAATAAACACTCCACCTGTCTTTTGAAGTATTTTTGCATAATTTTTCATAAAATGTTGACATAGTTTAGAAAATGCACCTTGTTTTTCATCGTTATATACCAGCCATTTATATTTTTTTCCCTACTTTGTATTATAATTATGTTCTTTTTTTTCCGGTTGATTTCACAGAATGTAAGTTAGATGATTTTATACTAGTTAGTTCCGTTTGTTTTAATTCAGTTAACTGGGCTGACGGTGAACAAATTGCTTTTTCTTTTGCATTTTGGCTAGAAACTACATCCGTAGCTTTAAAATAAGAATCTATTGTTCTCTTCATATTTCTTGAATAAACCACTGAACAACAAAAATAAAATAGCATATAATATGCTTATTATATCAGTTAATAGAAAAATTAAATAAATAATATTCAATATTAAATTATTACATGTTACAGTAGAACCTCGATTTCCCGTCTGTCTCGGGACGGATAATCGAAAAGGCGGTTAAGCGAGCAACAAACATTTTTTTAAACATACATATTATTTATTTTTTTATTAATAATTATGACATTCATATTGATATAATTAGGTATTATTACTTATTGATACATTATTATTATTTTTTAATTTATTAAACTTTCTACTTTCTCCCCTTCGTAAACGCTTAATTATATACAATTGTTGTGATAAATCAGGTACAACACGATTTAGTTTTTCACTCATTGTTTTTAAACTTAAATATAAAATATAGTAATAAAATAAGTATGTAATAATAAACAACTTAATAAAAAAGCATATTTTTTGCATATTTTATTATGATTTTTAAAGAAAATATTGGAAGAATATTTTCAACTTTTTTACAGAATATTAGCATCTTATTTTGGCTATTTTAAAAGAATATATTTCGGCCCCTAATTATAATAGTTATATACATTTTTAAAATACCAATGTGTTCCTATGCATTTACCTAATATCACTGACCTTATACAACTTACATCGTTATGTCCAATTTAGTAAATATATTACCTACATACCTTAAGGTTAGTTATTGAAGAAAGCACTTGTCGATGCTAAATTTTAGACACACAAACACAAGTCACATCATAGTTGACAAACTATTGAAATATTTATCTGATATTATTTTTGGAGTTCAATAATTTGTAGTTATCGTTGCCCAACAGCTAGTATTATCTAAGTAATTACTGATTTACACCGGGAAAAATAATTTTATAAATAGAATACGGTGACATGGTGTTGACTCTTATCTAACGATATAGATTATTATATTCACTGTGATATACAATTTTTATTTTTCTAACATTTGATGTTTATTTACTATTCTTCAAATTTTATCCGGGAGGGCTTTGGTCATTGTCCGGGGGGGCTATGCTCGCCCGGAGAGGTGTCTGAAAGAAACACTGCGGACGACCGTGGAATATTGCGGTGGTGTTATGTCATATTTTATGTAAAACATACTGCATAGAAGTAGGTAAATTATTTTTAATCATATAGTATGGTAATAATATTTTATGATTGTTTTTATTTCAATTAATAATTATTGTTTTGTGTCTGCGGTAATGGGGGGTATGGAGGGCGAAGCACCCCATGGCTCATATTGACTAAATTTATTTATAGGGCTTCAGCTTCCCCAATATTTTAGACCTAGTTGCGTCAATGATAACCTGCTGAATATCGACCGGATGTCGATAAAGATAATAGCCGATATAGAATAAAAGATTATTTGTTTAATGTTCAGTTCAATCAATTATTATCCGTTGTTGTTTTTGCGTCACGCAACCACATAACGTCGAATCATATGTTAAACGTCGTACGCATATATTTTGTAACATTGTACAACGAATAGCCGACTACAAAGTATTGTTTAAGAGTTTAAAGATACATTTACATCCGATGGACACGTTTTATTTTGTATACTAATTGGTCATTTTTTTTTTTAATGCATAAAATGCATATTATAATGCATATTTTAATGATTTTAAAAGCATATTTGCATGCATGTTTGTGTATTTTTTAGAGCTATAAGTCTCTAAGCTTAATCATAACCATAGGCTGTTTGACATTTTTTAGTTGGTGGTTCAAGCATAGTTAATACCACCCATCCAGTGGCGTGGCGATGTGGGTAATCGAGAAGCAGCCGCCTCTCAGTTTTATGGTGGGTGGGTGGTTATCGACAAAATATACTTGCCTCTGAAAATGTTTGAGTTCGCCACGCCACTGCAGCCATCCACCTATCAAAAAGTCATATTAGGTACAAACATTTACCTAATTTCTATTAAATTATTAATTTTACATCACCTACAGCTGTCAGTTGCCAGAACCAAGTACCCACCTATTAAAATGAGACCCACCCCAAACTTTTTGGTAGTTCAGTGAACCACAAAATTCATGATCAAGCCGTCTATGATCATAACTATCAATTGACTAGTATTATAACCAGGGCTCGGAACTTAATGCGCTAAAAAACCATGAAATATGTGCATACGTATGCACTAAAAAACACCAAAATATGCTGTATAATATGCAATTATTATTTTATAAAATATGTGTTTAAAAGCATAATTAATAATTATAGAAACAAAAATTTTTTTTTTTTTATTTGTATTTTTCTTTTGATAATGAAGCTGTTCTACACTGGATCTATTCCCAGAGTCCTAAATTAAAAAAAAATAGAATCTATCAAATACAGCGATTATTAAATCATGTTAGGTATTCATTGTTATATTTACCTAAATTACACTGAATGATATGATACTTTTTTATGTTTTCAAGTTTAAATGATCGTCTGTTTTGGCTCAGAAGGTTTTTGTAAACAGAAAATGATCTTTCGACATCCACTGACGTCATTGGTGCGTACTTGTAGAAAATAAGGTCATTTGTTGACAGATCTTCGGGAAGACCATCCATGGTGGAGATAGATCCACTAAGTATTGACGAGATTTGTTTTAATGTTTTTAATCCGATATTTTTAGACAAAAAATTTTCCATTTTTTCATAGACTTTTTTCCCTGGTTCACCTTGAACGGATTTTAATTGTGTTTGAACATTGTCCACGATACTCAACGATTCAGCTAAAGGCATGTTTTTTGTCTGCAGTTTCAAAATTGATTCAAAAAGAACTTTAAAATTTGAAGTAATATACACCAAATTATTTTGAACGTGTTCTTTTACCAAATTTTTTTTTGAAACTTTAATACTTAAAGCATCATTGGAGTCCAACATATTTACAACATCACGAATTTTTTCGTAATATTTACAATAATAAAGTCCAGCATTGATCCAGGTACCCCATCAGGTTATAATTGGTTTTGGAGGTAAAGGGATATCCGGAGCGTAATTTTTTAAAATTTGTATGCGTGATGGTGCT
Organism: Sipha flava; assembly: GCF_003268045.1. Lineage (NCBI taxonomy): Eukaryota > Metazoa > Arthropoda > Insecta > Hemiptera > Aphididae > Sipha > Sipha flava. Next base: position 20,807 of record NW_020273331.1, read on the forward strand.
TTTTTAAACATTTTTTTTACATTAGCTACAATTTTATCAACAGTACCAAATTGATTTCGTACTTCCTTCGAAACTCTATGGAGGCCATGAGCAGCACAAGTCACATGTACCATTTTAGAGTAGAGTGCATTCAGAGATTTTCCACACTTTATCATATACGGCGCAGCGTCGGACAAAAATAATAAAACGTTGTCGTGTCTTATCCCATTAGGCCATAAAATTCTTAAAGATTTGTCAAAAAGTTTAGAAACTGTAGAGTGATTGGTCTTTTCTAGTGCTTCAGTATTCAGTAAAAAAATTGAACCAGCAGTATCCTCTTCTAAAGTCCCTATTATTACATTAGCTATATACCGACCTTCTGTGTCTGTTGTTTCATCAAGTGACACCCAAATTTTTCGGTCGAAAACACGTTGCCTAATTTTTTCCATCATTTCGTTGTAGCAGTCGTCTAAATAGAATTTTCGAAGTACTGATTCTGTGGGGACATCTTTTCCAGAATAAACTTCCAAAAATGTCCGAAACTATATTTGATAGTTTATTTAGTGGTATATTAGCCGAGACCATAGCTTTGCATAAATCCAGGTTGAACTTCGATTTTTTAGACGGTAAATCATTGGTTAATAGTTGTTGGCACTTGGTCTCTTGTTGATTTTCTTTACGTTTAACAGAACACAAATGTTTTTCTGTTTTCAAGTGCTGTATTACGCTGGATCTTCTATCCGAATCGACTTTCGTTTCACAATATTTGCAAAATAATACCCTAGTGTCAATACTAAAAACATTTTTACCGAACTCAGACACGAAAGTATTTAAACGACTACTTAAATTTTTTTTTTTTTTTAGGCATTTTAATTTTTGTTTAACAAATATTAAAATCAGAATATTACGTGGCACATAAGCGGTAATCGAGCACGGTAAGCAAACAATACAAACTACGAACACACTAATTTATTTAAGTAACAGACTACCGTTATCGAATATGTTTTCGACACACGATCAAACACATACTAACACACACCACGAATATACAACGATTTTATCGATTTTATCTAATGAGCGACTTTAATATAAATAAAACCTGGGCGGTCATTACGGTAAGAGTAACGACCCAATTCTTATTTCTTAGTAAAAACCTATAAACCATGCGGGCGAGCATGATTGATAGCATAGCAAATATAGAATAGGAAACAGTGTGCGGCGGCTATTTATTTTTAAATTATTTAATTTACAATATTCAATTATCAAAAAATTGTTTGTTGTTGATTTCTTATAAATTTTTACCATAAAATGCATTTATATATTCAAAACCTTTAAATATGCATAATCATATAAATTTGGTAAAATATGCAAAAATATGCAACATCAACTTATGTATTTCAACTGTATGGTTCATGAAACGAATTTGTATCGAGATTTGAAATATGCAGCTTCCTGAGAAAGATGCAAATGCATAAAGTTCCGAGCCCTGATTATAACTATTGATAATTTGAAACATCTTGTTTAAAGAAAAACTGTAATAGGTAAATATTTGTATTAGATGTAATATAAAAGTATATCATTATTTTAAATAAGATTTTAAAAAATTAGATTTTTTTTTTTAATATTTTAAAAATATTCTCATTATTGAACTTAAATTTTTCCTTCTTCTTAGCTGTATTTTTCTGTAATTCAATCGCTGAACTATGGATTTTTAACCTATAAATTTTGGAAACGTGTTCATTTTTTGGTGCAAAAGGCCTTAACTCTGGTCGGGTCATAAACACCATTTCCGGAAAACCGGTGCCGAAGTATGCACCGTCTAATTCCGCAATTTTCGAAGGAAAATAAATCTCCATGCATTGAGGACAATATAATTTTACCATGCTCTTTTCCACCTCATTATAGAGTCCTAAAACGTTGAAAGTGAAAATTAGAGCTATTTTTTTACTCATCCTTGTCACAAATAAATGTAAGTAAATTATAAGCCATTCTTAACTTCACACTGCGTAAGATTTATTTATTATTTTAGATTTTGTAAAATTTAATAATTTGTGATTATTATATAGATATAAAAAAATAAAAAATAGTTTATATATAGAAATAAATTAGTAAAAGCTTAGCCTAGAGCAGCGTTTCCCAAACTTTTTTTCTGCCGGATCCCTTAGTACAAATAAAAAACAATAATAAATAATAATACTTTGTATATTTTAAATTTATGTTCGTGGGCCCCCTCCGGTATACGTGGGGACTCCTATGGGTTCGCGGACCACAGTTTGGGAAACGCTGGCCTAGAGTATTATAATATTTGTAAAGTAAAGAAATGTGTTCTTTCTTTCGTATTTTAAAATTTCTATTTGTCTTACCTATATAAAATTGATTACATTTCAGTTTACATATGCCAGCATTTTCAAAAGAATGGGGATTTTTGTGAAGTTGTAAGTTTTAAGTTGGTTTATTTATACGTTTGATTAAATTTTTATTAGTTTCAAAAGCGATGTCTATGCTATTAGTATTACTCTTAAGAATTTTAGCGAATTTGCTTGATATATTATTTTAATATTTCATACTAAAATAGTTAATAATATTAATTATATTTCATTTGTATTGAATTTATTACTATGTATAAGCTTATTTTATAAAATATTTATTGTTTCGTGTTTAGGAATGGATGAGTATACATTTTTAACCTCAATAGAAATCATTTAGGACCCGGGTTATATTATAATATTATTTTTTTAATTTTTTCAACAAAATCATATTTTTTATAGAAGTGTTGATATTCATTGTACATTTTATTTTTATGGGCGAGATTGACATTTAGCAATGTTATATGATGGAACAGTTTTAAAGTTAATTAATGGAAAAATCGGATTATTTTGTTTTTTTTTATTTTATTAATGGATAGTATGGAGTCATTATTTCGTAATCATTATTTCAATAATATTTTCAAAATTTAAAATCTGACCTACTATAATTTACAAAAAACAAATTAATAAACTTATAACAAATTCAAAAAAAAATTATATAAATTCAAGAAGAATGTATTATTAAAATATGATTACAAAATAATGGATCCATTATTAAATTCATTCATAAAATTATGTAAATTAAATATAAAAGTTTAAAGTAGAAAAACGTTTAAGTTATATTATTAAATAGAGGTGCAATAAAAATCCGATTTTAAGTGTATGTATTCAATAGCGAATGTAGCGTTTTGACGCCCTTAGGCTTAATTACTCTGCTCTCCCCTCTTTATCACTCTACTAAGGAACTAACAATATTTGGTCTAAATCCTTCTCTTCAAATTGTATTCTAATTTTTTTTTATTAAAAAAAAATAATATATAAAATATAAAATCTTTAAAATAGAAAACTTCTAAAAATAAAATATTGCATGTCTATTATTTTACTTCAGATACTATTATTACCAATACAAATAAACAATGCTTATACAGTCACATAACGGAAATATAAATAGCCAGATATGAAAATACCTATACTCAAATAGTCGGATGTTCCCAATAAGTACATAGGACTAATAAGTTATTAATAATAACTAGTAACTATCTGTTATTATTTTATTATAAATGAAATATTTTCAAATTGTAATAATAATTTTAATATTCTTACTATAGCCTATAGGTACGTATCATACATTGAACATATTAATATATTATAACTTTTTAAAATTATTTTTATTCGTGTTTAAATGACAAATATAAAAAAAATATATTAAAATAAATGTACCTAATAAGTCAACAATAACCCTTAATTCTATAAAAAAAAAACGCCCTTCCAAAAAGTCGCCCTAGGCTATAAGCCTTTTAGCCTGCCCCCTAATATGGCTATGTAAGTATTATAAGAAAGTTAAATGGTTAAAGGGAATATGGCATTAATTCAGATGTATATTATTATCACATACTGTAACTCGTAAAAATTCTTATAAAGTGATAATGAAATCACAAGCAAGAAATTTTTTAAATAATTCACGTGAAATAAACGAAAATAATGTCGGCCCATATGACGGGTGGTGATAAAATAATAGCTTACAAAGGTCTTATTAAAATGATGGAAGAGTCTTTTTTTCTCATTTTTATTTATAAATTAAATATTTTGCAGAACGATAGTTTTGTATGTACTATATATAATATATTTATAAAGGCTAAATAAAGGGGTCGAATAAGACACACAAATGAGTGACTGATATAAAGAGGAATTGTTCTTATAAATTTAAAATCAACTTTTAACTATCGGAAAACGATTCCGAGTAAAAGAGAACAGATGTATCAGATTCTATATTAAAATAAACTAACCTGACAATAACAGTAAAAATACCTTCATCATTTCATAATAGGGTTGTTTAAATAGAAAAAAAATGATATTGAAATGTAAAGTAAATTTAGACATTGATTTGAAAAATTATAAATGCCATTAAATTTTTTGAAAATATTTCGAAAATATAATAAAATATAAAGGATCTATAAAATACTAAAATAAATGTAGGTACCCTGGAAAAGGTTTAATATTGCTATGGCTTATACGTCTTGATAAAATCGATAAATCTTTCACTTCGCTCTGAATCTCTTTTAAAGAAGAAAAAAACATTTCAATTTATTTTAGTTTCAATAGTTATATTCTATCAAATTTCAATTATATAATGTTGTTTAACTTGTGTAGTCTCCAGGCTACACGAGCTACTAAAATATAAATATTAAATATTAAGTTTTTTTTTTTAGTTTTTCGTAAATAATAAGAAAAATATAGGAATAATTGAAAAATAATTTGTTTAAAGTACATTTTAAATCCATTTGTTGAATTAATTATGAAATTCAGTTCTGAAATTTCATTGGAGATAAGTCTCTAAAAAGTTTTATAGAATAAAAATTAAAACAATATTTTTTATTCCGTTCAGAATAGAAAAATATATTTAACTGATTAATTTAAATTTAATTTATTTAGGTGCAAACATTACATTAATATGTACCTATATATAATATTAAAATTGTAATCTAACGCCTTAGCAGATTTTTATATTTCTATAAAAATAACAAAAACTTGATTTCAATTTTACAAACCACTACAATTTATTAAAATTTCACGTTTCGAAAAATTTTATTTTAAGTTTTTTTTTTTTTTATTAATGGTAGTATGACTCAAAATCGTTTGAAATCTTATTACAAGTATTATCATTAACCGAGGTAGGAAAATAATTGAAAATATGATTGACTCAAAGTTAGTCAAATCAACAAAAAAAAGTTTAGTTAGAAGTTCTAAATATGGAGAAAAATTTTGATTTAACTGAATCATGAGAGAGTTAAGTTAATTTTGAAAAAATTCTTATTATAGTCAGATTAATAACATAAAAAATGATTGTGCTCTTTTGAACTGTAAGGAATAATATAACTGGCGTCGAACACTCACCATTATAGAATAACTTATACTGCATCAGTATAGTTATAACTATATTTATATGTATTTATTACCTATAAATATTATTCTGTGCTTCAAACGTCGAATATTTAATACTTTTTCGTTTAATATTTGCTAGAAATTTATTTTTAAATTGAAAACCAAGTTACAAGTAATACAAGTTGTGTTAAGTCGGTCCGTCAAACGAGTAGGACTTAAATGTTAAAAAAAAATAATGAACTATTCCACAATGTTTTCGGAGTATTTGTTGTTGGTGGCCCTTGATTATATTACCTACAGGCAGACAGTGGGCAGGACGTTTGCAGTTTATTCGCGGACAGTGTCCGAAAGAGCCAGCATTGTACTTATCGAGCATTTTTTCGACTCCTTCGTCCGTCATTATGAACCGGGCGTGTACCAACCCGTACAACATCTCAGGCCCTGGTGAATTTCGATGAACGCGTTTGACGAGCATGCCCAGCACGATGTACAGCGCCTCCGAAAAATTCGGTACCACCTCGTTCTACCCGAATAGGTTGAACTCGTTCCGGATAAACTTTCCGTCCACGACGCACATGAACGCGTTCTGCGGTTTGCTCAAGAAGTTCGCGATCCACAGTGACGGCCACAAAGTCATCGCTCCCTGATGTTAAGTCCCGGTGTAAACGTTAATGGCTATGATTTCGCAAATTCTAAGCGATATTACCGCAACGGATGTCGAAACATTAATACGGTGTATTTAATTTGAAAATTCACTCGTAATTTGTGCACTTGGATACAAACAGTGTTGCCATAAAGTAAAACCAAAAAAAAGTAAATAGATGATAAAAAAAGCTAAATGATGCTAGATTAAAATTTTTCTAAAAAAGCTAAAATATTTTTTTTTGCTTATATAATATTTCATTTATTGATGGATAATCAATACAATATTATTTTAGGTATTCTTTTTTTCATTATATGTATATATATTAGGGTGTTCTTTAAATTTTTTTTTTTGCATTTTTGTTGGTCTCACCCACTTAATTTGTGTATATGCCTACAAAAATGAACTACAAAAAGTTTTAAGTCAATCTATTAAGGTTAACCCGTGCCGACTTGAATTTGAAATTTGAGTATATTAATTCATTCATAATTTAATGATATATTTTACATTTTCATATATAACTCATTTAAAATTAGGAAAATTAAAATTTGTTACATAATATATTTTAAATATAATAAAATTGTCTATAAATTATGTTCTTACATACTTCTTCTTATTTATTATAATTTACAAGATATATTGAATTTTGTGTATGAAGTACTATTTTCTAAAAATTATATTATGAATTTTTATTAATTAAAATTGTTTTTTCAATGTTTCCTTTTTACAATCAGGATATCAGGTCTTCTGTGTTCTTGTATACATTGTAATAGCAACTCAGACTTCTTATCGTCTTTGGTTAAAGTTCCGTGAAAATCTTCCATGAGTTTAACTGCTCCTTCCGCTGTGTCATTTACTACATTTAGCGAGCATGCAATTTCTTTCCCGTAAATATCACGAATAGCGTTTTTTTCAGAGGAT
>NW_020273331.1:32681-63428 GCF_003268045.1 Sipha flava
TTGAAGCCGTGGTATCACAGCATAGAGCTTGAACAACATCTATTACGCCCCAATTTTCTAATGCATAATATATAGCTGTAATGATGTGCATCATTCGACTGTTAAAGATGGCACAAATATTTTATTATGTATACAATATATATTTTTAAATCCTTTCAAATAAATAACGGTATCTTCGATACCCGCACGAACGACACGGGTCGAACAATAGTAGTATTGACATCCCTACATTAAAAGGACAGGCCCAAGGTCCATGCCGCCGCGTGTGCCTATATAACAGGGACACACACACAAAGTCCTTAATCTTAGATCGTCAGTGCATGCGCACCGATCATAAGATAAACGACGGGACACACAGAGTCCTCGATCTTAGATCGTCAGTGCATGCGGTGCATCGGTGCGATCATAAGATCAACGACCAACGATTTGCATATTTACATACGCGATTTGTTTTGAATCATTCAAGTTTAACTCAAATAAAAGAAAAAAAAATATTGAATCTGTTCGACTTGCGTTCTTCGTACGAGTGTTGAAGAATACCCAGTTCTGGTGCCATTAAAATTTGCATTTGTTCTTTCTTGTTCAACCTCACGTCGACATCAGAAGTTCTACGGCGAACAGGTAAGTGCTATTTTATTTAGCTTGGCAGACTGTACAATTGCACTGATCGGCTCTCGAACCTTCTCAACCCCGAGAGCCCTCCCTTAAACAAGGAGGAAGGTAATAACCCTTTCATACCACATCGCATCACACACCTATATACTTACCTTATTTTATTTTTGTACTTTTGGGTTATTACATAGCATTAGCTTGTTCTTTTCCCGTTGATTTTTCTAACTGGGATACCAATAAGCAAATCTTGATTCTTACTGGTTAAAACAATCGATAATCTATCAATACCTGAGTCTCTAACATTTAACGTTGGTAGTATTTTTCCATCCCAGTGTACAATTATATAACTAGGAATAGAACTTTGAAAATAGGTTTTATTTTTATTGGCACGTTCAACTCGTAAAGCATCACGACATCGATATATGGACGATTTATTTATAACCAAACTATCAACATTGTTACCCAATGCTTCAGCTGTTGCTTGAATAATATAAACTGAGTCCCGTACACTTAATTTACATCGATCTAATGCAGCAACAAGCTTTGGAGAAATGAAATTTGTGCGGCCCTTTTTTTTTTCTGATAATTTCATTGGTATACAAGTGAATTGTGTGAATTCAGAATCTGACGATGACGACGATGAACTCAAGGACATATCAGATAATTGATTTTGAATTTCAGTTGCATTATAATTTGAATGTTGAAGTTTTCGATTTGTTAGTTTTTCTATTTCACTATATTTACGTTTTTTTGCTTTGTTTTCATTTTCAAGTAACTTTTTGTCTATACTATCAAGACAGCCAATTCGACCAGGAAGTCTTTGATTAATTAAAAACTGTTTGTCATTTTCAATTTTCATTATATTTAAAGCATTAACATGTGCAATATCAAATAAATTGTTCAGTTTGTTTATGAATTCTGTTTCTTTTAATTTAAATGAATCGCCTACCTTTTGTGAATTTTTTTATAGAGCACGCCATTCTTCGTACACATTTAAAAGTTTATTAATACAATGCTGAACTGCTCGGACAGGAATTCGAGCTTTTTCCCAAAAAATATTGCATTCACGAACGGCTATCGAAGCACTTTCTCTCGTTTTATTAAGTTTTACTGTTCTCACATTATAAAAAAATACTGAAAGCACTTGTCTAATATACGGGAGTTTTGAGCCTAGTATTTGGGTAGATGGTGACCCAATTAAAAATATTTGTTCATCAGCTCGTAATTTTCTAGACATATTTGCAAAACAATAAGGTACCAAAAAAAAAAAAAAACGGAACAACAAACGATGTACTCAACTATATCACGTACCGTAACGAAGACGACTACACGATATTATTAATAAAAATCTATTAGACTCGTAGATCGTAATCCATACCATTCTTATCTAGAAAAAATACGATAATATTGAACATAACGATGTTTTTAATGTTCAAATAATCTAATGATTTCTGTAATTGTGTGCAATGTGCAATGTGTATTTATAAAAATTCATAATATAATTTTGAGAAAATAGTACTTTAATACATAAAAAGGTAAAAACATATTTTACAAGGTCATTGAAGATTTAAAAAATGTTACACATACTGCAGATTTTGGTCAATATTTTGCGAGCAATTATTCTTCAATCGCAAACATGTTCGTATTAGCACAAATATATATTTGGAAGCTCTTCATACAAATATAAATATTGCTATTTAGAAGGAAAGCAATGCAGAAAACTCGATTTAGCCATTAATGCAGTAATGTTGTTAGTGCGAGACAAATGTTTTGAAAAGATCATTAAGATTTCAAAACAAAAAAGGTCATCCAAAATATTACAAGTTATCGCCAGTCATAATAAAAGTGCTCATATTAAGTCGGATATGATTTTAAAAGTTAATAGCAACACATGTATGGTCAATTCACTACAGAGGCGGACTGGGGAACAATCGGCTCAGGGAGAATAGTCAAAGTAACCAGCCCTAATCTTGTTTATTCATACAATAAACATATAAATGTAATTTTATACTTATAAAGTTACATAAATTCAACTAATAATAAAAATAACAAATAATTACATTTAAAAATAATTTATTAATTAATTTTTATTTAACATTAATATTTATTTTTAACATAAAATATTTTTCATCAATGTAGAACTGTCTTTAAATTCGAACCCAAATTCATTAGTCATATTTTTTGAACTTTTTTTTGCACATTTTTAGTTTTATTGATATTTTCTATAAATTCCAAACTAATCGTTTGCGCCAATTTTTGTCTACACCATTGTTTTCAGCGTTAAAAAATACATAAGTTGACAAAAGAAAAAATCCGAAATTTTGGGTGCCCGGTAAAGTAGAAATATACCGTACTATGTATTAGTCATTATTATTTACCTTTACTGGCGTTGTAGTTAAAGAAGACTCAACTGACAACTTTTGGTCTTCAAAATACAATTTTTTTTGTTTTGGATCATTTCCAATCATTTTGAGTTCTGCTGCACGTTTTACTTTAATTTTTTCGGCATCACATTTCACTTTTTTAGTATTAATATATTTATATAATAAATAATAATTTACATTAGGTTGTCGTGGTCCGTCGATGTACGGCACAACACACGGTAGAGAAGATGGCGAATGGTAACACAATAAAAAAAGGCAGAAAAAAAAAACAACGGTGAAGGCGGTACTGGCCGGTGGCCTTATATTACTTGCACGAACACAGAAAAAGATATTAATCGGTGGCGGTGTAATTAAGGTGCGACGGTACAGAACGCGCCAAAGTTAACAAAATGTCAAAACTAGGAAACAAAAAGAAAAAAACAAAGTTGAATGTAATTGACAAAGAATATAAACGTGAGATGTCGTCGTTTAGGTCCGTTTGTGAGCACGGTGTTCTAAGAACAACTCGACCGGACCGGTTGGATAGTATTCCGTGCGGGCATCGTCGCGACCGTTCGCGTCCCCTGACCATTGATTGATGGGGGGGGGTGTCGCGGCGGCGTTGCGTGCCGCGGTCTGGTAGTTGATGAGAGAGACATAGGCACGGTCGGCGACAGACGTTTCGATAACGGCTGCCGCACGGGTCCGCGTCAAGGTAGAGTAAAAAAGTCAAAAATTAAAAAGAGTTCACAGTTCACACTTAAAAAAATTGTACAAACATACAACAATGAACAAATGAGTAATGACAATAAGGCTACACACCACAACACGCGCGTCGGTTAAATGCGCATATTTATAATTATTAGGGATGTGTAGTTCATGAGCTAGTCGACTCTTAAAAATGAACTGGACGAGTCGAATCAGTGTTACAAGAGTTGGGGACAGTGACGTAGCTACACACGAAAGGGCTCCGTTGCAGTAAATAAACTAGGCCCCCTAACTAATATTATTTTTACATGCAAAATCAAGGTATACACATCATATTATGACTATATTATTGTTTTTTTTTTTTTTTTTTAATACGAATACTTATTTATTACGAAACGACAAATAAAATTAATTAACAGTCGTGCAAGGTAAAAAGAAAATTCAGTTTATTAGGTATTTAAAAAAACAAAAGCATATTGTGTGAATTATTATTCTACTTCAATACGTATGATTTGAAAAGTTATTATTAAATAACATTACACATTGTCAATTATTTTAGGGAAGTATAGTTTCAGAAATGTCTAAGGCGTCCCGGGGCACTGCCCCGCTTTGCCCTATGATAGCTACGCCACTGGTTGGCGACTAAGTTAAACTTACAACTCACAACTGTACTACTGTAGATACAAGACTCTCGACTCTCAATTCTCGACTCCCTTGATAACGGTTTCCGAATCTAAACGCAAAATGTAATACCAACTTAAACAATAGTTCCCCTCGGATTTGGTTATTAACAGGTCTCGGAAGTTCTATAAATGCATATTTTTCTTGGTTCATCCTAAAACGTCCAAAGCAAGATACAAATATGTTTCAAACTATTTAGATATCATACACAAAATTTAATTTTGCTATTTTTTGCATATTTACGGGTTTTATTGCTATTTTGCTAATTTAGGGTTTATAGTGCTATTTCTGGGTATATTTTCACATAATACAGGAAATAATCACATTTTGCTAATAATAATGATTTAATTAGTTATAGTTATAAAAAATATTTGAATTATTGGAAATAAATAGACATCATCAATTATTATTTTATTTTTTCATCGACAATTTGATGTACTAATAGTTAGTAACTAAATACAATCATTTGATTTTAAGTAAACTTTTACAAATATATTTAATTAATTTAACATTTTTGTTAAGTTTATAAATCAATCAGTCCAAACGTCTACATGCCCAAATATCTGTAGAATTACATTTCATTTTTTTTTATAATAAATTTATAATTTTTTCAACATAAATGCATATTTTTTGATTTTTCTTGTTATTTATAGCGCATATTTTAGAGTTTTTAAGTGTATATATAAAAGTTTAAAAATAAAATTTTTAGTGCTACAACTTCCGAACCCTGGTTATTAATATTTTCATTGTTTCTTAAAACAAGATTTCTGACTTTTTGAGAAAAATTCTTAACATTGTACGCTTATAGTCATAATAAGTTTCATTTGCGATAATCTCAGGCACGGATCTAGAGTAAAGATCTGGGGGGGGGGCCTCTACAATTTTTTTTATAGGTATTTTATTCATAATTTTAAAATTCTGTCATAATAGTAGGTAGGTATAGGACATAGGTAATCAATGTAATAAATAAATGAATGATTATTTAATTTATAAATGTTATATATTAAATTATAAAATCTAAACGTCTTTTTACATTGTCGCTTTTTCCAAATCTATCAATTATTTGGTCAATGTTTATTTTAACTTCCCTATGAACACATAGTAAACACAAAGAAGTAAGGCGATCCTCCTGTATTCTAGAGCGTAGCCAGGTTTCTACCTGTCTTAGAGTAGAGAAATTTCGTTCTGCAGTAGCTACACTCATTGGTAACGTACAAACTATACTTAGAAGCTGGTATACTGGAGGAAATATATTTGAATCGCATTTATTTAAGGCGTCTATTGCTGTTGATGGAAATTGATCTTCAATATTAATATCACGATGTGTAGAATTATAAAAAAAATTTGAGAAATAATATGTCTGGGGGAGGGGGCCTGGCACCTAGGCCTCCTCCTAGATCCGTCCCTGGATAAGCTATTCATGAATATGGACTGTGAACTTGTGAGTCGAATCAAAAGTCGAGACTTGAAGTTTTGATTAGAGTAGTGGTAATCTGATTCAAACAAAGAGTTGGGAGTCAATTCTTTGATTCAACTCATTACACCGAACTGAGTTGAAAGACTCAGTTTGGCAGAATGAATTGGAATTCCCATCCCTAATAATTATACTGTATTTAGATAAACTGATTTCCAAATTTCCAATACATCGTTCAAAGGGCGATAACGATAACAATGAAACTATGAAACATGTCGATTTAAGATTTCGAATAATAATAAAACTATCATATTCTATAATGATGACCAAAATAGCTACACAAACCACAATTTCTTATTTATTTTTATATTTCCGAACAATAATAAGTTGGAAGTGAATTAATTATGTATTTTCATATTATTTATGTTAATGTAATTTTCCTAATATTATAATATTATTTGGATTGTATTGGCTTTTTTTTTTAGTATTAGTATCTATGAGGGGTCCAGGGAGATAAATTTCCCTAACTCCCGTGGCCAGTCCGCCTCTGATTCACTAACTGATCCTTAAATAAAATATATTATTGAAAAAATTAATTTACCTTGCAGTGACTATGTTTTACGTTGTGAATATTGTAAAATTTGTTGTTATGAGCCTCATCTCATTAGTTATTTTTTTATTATATAAAATTAGAATAGTGTAGTTATCATTTTGTATAACACGTAAGACATTAAGGTGTTAAAGATCAAACTATTATGAACATAGATTGATCCCATTAAGAAAGGTCAATAGTACAAAACAGATGCATACGAATGCAGGACTACCAGATACTGGACTTCTGCACGTATGTTATACTGTTTAGTCTTAGTTAAATATATGTTAAAGCTTAATAAATAATATACTTATTACTCTCAAATCTTTGTTTATTAAATTACATATTAAGTCATTAGACTAAGTACCGCTCTCGGTCACGTTAATACATTGCGTTTACATATTTAAATGTTCGTTTATGGACAATATTATATACCTACTTAAATATTTGTAAGCATATCCATGCAATTGCCAAAGTAGATGTTTTAAAATTTCAACCATCATCTAATATAAATACATTTAATACAAATTAAAATGATAAACTGAAAAGATAAATTTTAAATAATACAGAATTATACAAGGAAATAAATAATAAAATGGAAGCAACGTTCGACACGTATAGCCAAGCAATATTAAGTATAGAATACCAACATAACATTTTAAAGCATTGTGATAAAATAATTACAATAATTTCAAAAGAAACAAACAAATCAACTGATAATGTACCTACCTATTAAAACTACCAATGTAAAATACAAATAAAAGCAAACCAGACTTAATTCAAATAATAGAAAAAAACCAAACATTAATATACCTCTTTCTTCACTTGAAGGCAATTTAATTAGGAATTCATTGAATAATTCAAGTTGTGAAGTTTTAAATGTTCGTTCATTTAATGATCATTCGTATTTTTAATATGAATTTTTTGACATGGACAAAGAATCTGAAAACCGTGTATTTTGTTTTATTAATTATTATTGAATTATTGTGTAACTTTTAACCATGAATATTTGTTTTGTATTTTACTATTTATTAATAATTTAACTTCATACACTAATATGATAACCAATAAATTATCTATTAACCATAATGATTAGAGTAACGACACCATGTTGGATTCTTTTGGAGTTTTTTCTGCGAAGATCCATTCGTTATCAATTTTTATTTATCTGATATCATAACGTTTTTGGTTGACGAGCGTCTAGAGCATAGAGTAATATAGAGAGGGCATAGTCTATACTGTACGTATTAAGAAAGTGAAGCCGGGCAGTAATAATAGTACTCACTTACCGAAACTATTGGCCGCAAGGTAGCGTGCATGTTCTAACCCCAGATTTATATTTTGTACATTTTTTATTTTAAACATTTTATTATCAACAACGGTTTTATGATTGAGCATTCTCATTCCTCGTTCGTAGACTTTCCTTTACTTGTTGTTTACTTTGTCGACTTTGTTGTGTGTCTTTTTTTGTATTAACTGTTTCTATACATTTGAAAAATAGTTTTCATTTGAATTGCAATGCCGGTAACAGAAATCTGCGCACGCCTATGATTTATTATTAAATTAAAGTGTTTTAATTACCTTGGTCATTGTTTTTCTTTTTATTGAAAAAGTCCGATATGGACAATTTTTGACGTTTATTCATGTTTATTTGTTTATTGCTGACGTGACGTGTAGGACTGTAGGAGTGCGGTTGAGGTGTTTACTATTTTCAACAAAATTACAATTTATAAATTACATACGCGAGTACGCGACAAGCTAACATAATACTGATTACTCATTCGTGGCGCACCTCGTTTCCAAATAAAATATAAATAATATTTAATTTTCCTTGAAAACGATCACTATTTGTTAATCGTCGATAACTAAAACAACGGACGGATTCTCAAAATACGGAGTCAATATATTATTATTGTCAATGGTTTACTATAGATCGTTATCGTCAGTACACCCAGGGAAGTTTTCGTAATAATTATATTTTTAGCAATTTAGCAGTTTATACCACGAATTAATACGCAGTGGAAACACTTGAAACGTGTTACATAAATTATATAACATTATTATATATTTTATTATTGCGTTCCTAATATACATATGTGCTAATAATAATGAACAGATTACGAACTAATACCAAAAATTAAATAAAATATTAATCGTTTCCAATTTTTTTTCATATTTATTTAATTTTTCTAAGAAACAAATTCATATTCATATAATTGTTGAAGGACGCTGGGTCCCCTGCGTTCCTTGATGAATTAAATTAAGGGGTATGCTATAATATGAAGAAAAATGAAGAGTAGCTCAGACCCTCTGCGTCCCCCCCAATTCAACCACTGATTATATGTATTATGCATTTTGAATCTTAATAAATTTATAATTAAAATATCTTTTATCAATGATCAAAGTATTCTTATGATTATATAATATTTTGGTACAATATTCCCATTGTACAATAATGTTTCAAAATTCATTAAATTTATCAATAAATAAGACAGTACAATAATACTTATTGTATGTTGTGGTAACACTGCAAGTACACCTTGTTCGCTTCAAATCGTGTTCGTAAGGCCCTCTCTATATTATTCTATGGTCTAGAGCATGATTTAAGACATTGTTTTAATAATATACAGATAAGCCATACGGCCGTTTATTTAGAAACACGAATAATAGTAAAGCAAAAATCCGATAGATTGCATAGCGTTATTTATAATCGAAAAAATAATGTACTCGAATTTTTTTTTTAGATGATTTAAGAATACTTTACTGAATCCAGGTAAAAATTTAGATTCACCAATCCATCTGCGAATGGTTGACGTTCCTGGTAAGTTGATGTTTTGCAATTTTAAAAAATTATATGCAGCTGGAGATTTGTAATATAAAGATAAAGATAACTGTTTTTCCTCTTGTGACCATGGTCGGTGGTTTTTCCTTATTTACATTGTTACCAGTGCTTTTGAGTTAACCGAAGGAAAAGAAAACGTATTAATAACTTTATTAACGTCATTACAAATTTTAAAAATTTGTAAATTTCTTTTTAATTTACTTATACGAGATCTTTTATTTTTCAATTTGGTAGATTGATTTTGCAACTGTGCTTTTAATTTTTTTTCCTAGGTGTATCGTCATCAAAACAATTTATTTTTAAATTAGGACAGGGCATATCTATTATATCTTGTATTCGTTTTTCGGGTGTGGTCATAATAGGACTTGAAAATATTAATTCTTTTACATCAGACGTCGCATGGTGCTCATAACATTTTGTAGGAGTTAATACATTAGAATTAAGACTTAGTGGTAACAATTTTTCATTTTCAAAAATTCCTAAAATTAATAAAATTTAAAATAAATAATTGTAATAAATGTAATAAAGTTCAAGGGTTTTGTAACATGTTTTGTAAGTAAATTTCAAATTTCATAAATTTAGTTGATAAATTTATGATTCTGAGTGGAGTGGTGAATGTATTGATTTTACAATGATGTGTTTTATTTTTTATATTTGTGTCTGAAGATAAAATTTGGAGGAGTACTTAATAGTGCTGCAATCTTAAAATTCAAAGGTGGTTTCGGGTAGCAAAGTGATATAAGTATATAAGTGTAATATACAAATGTTAAATACTAAATGCTAAATACTAAATACTAAATACTAAATATTTATATTGGCATCGCCTTTACATGGTGTAACTTTTGAAAGATTTTGAAGATTTTTGAGCTATTTATGGACAGTTAAATTTTCGATTTTTTTTTTTATAAATTTCGACAAAAAAATTTTGACTGAGTAAATGTTTGAAAAATTAATATAAGATTTTACATAAGTTAATCTATGAGTGATTCAAAAATCATCAAAATACATTGGCAAATTTTTTTTATAAACGTTTGAAGTTCAAATATTGACGAATTCATCAAAATCACGAAAATTTACAAATTATTTTATAATTCAAAGTGTATACATTTTATTGTATTCATAGCTAAGAATTGAAAATTTAATAGAAGATTGTCCATAAATTTTGCTTACAACAATTATAAATAAATTTGAGTGTAAGTCAATTGAAAAATCTGTAAATCTGTTAATTTGGTAAATGTTTCAATGCAATTTTTTTGCCAACAATTAATTCAACCTACTTTATTATTAATTTGAGTAATTAATTTAAATAGCAATATCATAATATTTACCTAGTCTGACAGACCGTTTTTGCTCAGAACCGTAAATTCATAACGAGATATACAAACAGGGCTGGAAACATGGTGCTAACTCGATGTACTTAAAAAGCAATAAAATATATACATGTTTTATTAAAAAATATTTTAATATTTCATAATTGTTACTAAATATTTATGAATAAAAACGGAACAATGTGTGTCAACTAAAAAGGATTTGAAAAATACATCACAAGAGAAAAATCCCAATAAGTCTAGCCCAAAAAAAAAAAACCATGCGAATTTAATAACTTCCAAGCCCTGTTTATAAGCAATTATGATAAATTTAAAGTAACATTACCACTGGATGCTGATGGTTGATCTTTATCGCTAAATTTATAAGGAATAGCAGTTGGCTTTAACTTCGTCATTTCTTTAGTCATAAAACAGTCAGATGAAAAATGTTCTTGGCATAAATATTTAGTGTACAGTTTTGATTTATCAAGAGACAATAATTTTCAATTTCCTAAAACAATAAATTAATCTGTCTATTACGTCGATTATTATTACTAAGTCTTATATAATTATATATGAAAATTCATAAAAATCCGTGTCCTAATGCTATAATTATCATAAATGTCGACATAAAATTAAACTAAATTAGGTACTTAATCATCTATACGACTATACCTAATATTAATAAATTAAAAATATTCTAACCTGCATTGATGGTCCATGTGTCTAATCTAGTTTCATCTCTCGGAAATCGAAACATTTTCAATGTTGGAAAATTTTTTTTTGATTTGTTGCAATTCACATATTGACAGATATTACCAGACATCATAAGTTTGAAATTTTAAAATTGATTAAATATTTTAAGATTAATTAAGATAAATATACTGAAAATGTGTCTGTAAATGTGGATGTGGAAACAGCTTAATACGAATAAGTACAATAAAATGAATATTTTATATTATATAAAATCAATGATATTTCCAAATTGGTTACATTGTCACTCAACGTGAGTAGCCACTCAATTATCCGAAACACCGTTATTTTTGTCGACAGAGTAAAATATATCAACAATTAAAACAAATCCTAAAAATAGAATATAATCGGCTATCGTAGCGCGTATAGCAAAACAGCACCCATCCTATATTTACCCCTCTTGAATGCAATTGAACACATCGACGTCTAACGGCTGAATGCAATTAGCCACTGCCACTATTAACAATAGAATGGTTTATCTGTATATTATAAAATCAATGTTTAAGATAATACTGGTTAAACGACGAAATGTGATAACATGACTGGCAAAAAAAATCTCTAATCTGGATTATGTGTCAGAACTGACTATGGGCACTCCAAACGAGAAAATTTTATACTAATAACTAATATAATGTATGTACAATAAGTATGATACAATAAAATTGAATAAATTCTAATTCTAATGAGGCCCGACGAATAGTCGTCCTTTTTATTCATACCTATCAAATAATCTAAGACTGACTCGTCTTCAGATTTAAATTGTGCCCATAACGTATCCAAGTCAAGTACGGCCGATATAAACTCGGGTATTAACTCGGGCTCGGTAGATGTGCGTGCTGCCAAAGAGTTAATGGAGCGAATTATCGATATGACGGAAGACCGTTTAATTATAGCGCGTGCTTTTAGTCGACCTAAACGCTCGCCTTCTTTATCCTCCGACATATTAAATTATGATTACAACCGTATGTAACACAATATTCCCTACAAAGTAATATTAATCAATATCGTGTTGATACAACACACAAACAATATCGGCGATAACTACGTTCAAGTGGTAATATAACTTAATATAACATAAAGTAATCCCAACTGCTGGGACTCCCAAATTATGTTCCCAAGTTGTTGCACCAACTACTGATTAGGTACACAAATACATTTATAATTATGAACCGATGTCTCCTGTCACACCGATCACCGAACTTTCCCAATAAAAAAAGAACAAAACTAAAGAAACTAAAGAAAACCACACTCTGCTACCAAATGTTCTCCGTCGAAGCCGCTCCTGCGTGTCTGCGGTCGGCGGCAACGACTCGCGTCGGGTTGGGAAAGGATGACTTTGGCGTAGTGACAAATAATAAAAAAATAATACGGTTTTTTTTTTTTGTATATGACGGGCCGAATAGCACCGTCTTACTATTAAGAAATAATTATTCTAAATACACAAATATGGAGAACGGGCGCCCAAGGGTTATAATAATAATATTAATAATAATAATAATAATGATAATAATTATACACAAGATAAATGCAAAAATATAAGAATAAAACAGGGGCACTGTGTGGGCTAAACCAACTGCCAGGAGGTTCAAATATAATACCATTGATTATAGAATAGATAAATAGTCAACGCAATTTCAACTCCAGTAAATACTTATACACACACAAAATCAGACATGGTAGAGTTAGTTTTTTCTAGCCCCTCTTCATCGTTATCTACTCCTAATAAAACTAAAATTACAGATATAATAAAAATGCCAGACTCAAATTTAAAAAGGAAATGTGATTTGTTAGAAAAAGATACTCCTAGAAAATTAATTTTAAAACAAAAATTAAAACAAAAAAATAAAATTATTCATAATAAATTCACACATATTTCAAAATTAAAAAAAAGGTAGATGTTTTAATCGCTATAATAATTTAAAAAATTCAATAAATTTACATAAATTTTCATCAATTAACTCCAAAGCAATTGTGACTATGCAATTAAAAGATAGACAACGTCCATGGACATTAAATGAAAAAAATTTGGCTTTAAATTTATATTATAAATCACCCAGTGCATATACATTTTTACGTTCCCAAAAAGTAAATTTACCAGGACTTTCAACAATTCGTCATTGGATAGGTCAATCAAAATTCGTACCAGGTTTTAATCAAATATTTTTTAGTCATCTTAAAAAAAAATTGAATCAACTGATTATAAAAAAAAAGTATGCACTGTTTGTTTCGATGAGATGTATATAAAAGAATTTATAGAATATTCCAAAGAATTTGATTTCATTGAAGGTTTTGAAGACTTAGGTCAATATGGCAGGACAAATAAAAGTGCTAACTGTGTTCTGGTGTTTATGGCTCGAGGTATTTATTCACCGTGGAAATTTCCAGTCGCCTTTTTTCTTTCTCATTCTGGTGTTGACAAAATCAATCTAAAAATTTAATAATTGACGTCCTTAAAAATTTATTTGAAGTAGGATTGTGTCCAAAAGTTGATGTTTGCGATCAATTTACATTTATCTGATGGATATCTACTGTTTTGCCAAACAGCACGAGCACGCCGTTTTGCTGCGATTAAAGTCCTTATATAAGTAGGAAGATTGTTAGGCGACTTTTTAGAAGGTAGTAGTTTGGGTGATTCCCATACCGATGATTGTATGTTATGTGTGAGCAGATTAACAGAGTCATCGATATCATTTATTGTTTTTAAACGAGTTTTTAAGTCGGTTTTTCCCGATAAGGATGTAGCAAATTTTTCCCAATCAGTTTGATGTTGGGATATGACTGTGGAGGTAGATTTGTCGGGAGGTTGACAATCTATGATGAGAAGGACTGGAGAGTGGTCTGAGCATGGGTCTAAAAGGTTGAGGGTTTGAGTATGGAGGTTATTAGGAATTTTGGTGATAAATATATTCAATATATCGGGGTTTTTGTAGCGAGATGTAGGCCAGTATGTATAATTAGGGGGCGTCAGAACAGATATGTTAGAGTGAGATATAGATTGTAGGAGAGTGTTTCCTCTAGGGTTTGTAGCACGGCAGCCCCATTGGATATGTTTTGCGTTTAGGTCGCCGCCTATAATAAAATTGTTATTTAGGGTAGACAGGTATTCATTAAATTGATTGATAGTGATTTTATGTTTTGGTGGACAGTAATTTGCCGCTATTGTAACAGGGATGTGGTTGAGAATTAAAGATATTGCGCATGATTGAATGTGTGTTGTAATAAAATTAGGAAGTGGAGTGAATGTGAGCGAGGATCTTATGAATATAGCTGCACCCGCGTGCGCGGTGTTGTCTGGGTGATTTTCACGATAAGCGTAGTAGCCGTGAAAATTAATATAAGATACGTTAGTAAAGTGGGTTTCAGATATTAGTACAATATCTATTCTTTTTTCTTGAAGGGTGGTGAGGAGTTCATTACTGTGGTTTTTGAGGCCATTGGCATTCCATAGTAGGATGAGTAGAGAGTTGGAGGTATATGAGTTATTAATCATTTTTGATTATTGAAAGTTTAGAAATTACTGTAGTCAGAAGAGCAAGTAGAGGATTAATCATAGACTTGAAATCGTCTAGGAATTTGGAGATGACATTTTCTAGATTGTTGGAGGAGGGGGAATCGGCATTCTTATTTTGAGTAGTATTCTGTGTACTGTGCACTAGTTCTAGCAGTGACAATGAAATTTTTAAGATCATTTGGTTCTTTCCTGTTTCTTTTATTTCCTAAATTTTAAATTAAAATATAATTAATACAATGAACATTTTGAATAATACCAAACTAAC
This sequence comes from Sipha flava, assembly GCF_003268045.1. Classification (NCBI taxonomy): domain Eukaryota; kingdom Metazoa; phylum Arthropoda; class Insecta; order Hemiptera; family Aphididae; genus Sipha; species Sipha flava. The sequence goes on from NW_020273331.1 coordinate 47,730, forward strand.
ATAGCTAAGTAATCAGTTAATTAGGTATACCTTGGAATGGATTTTCAATGGATATATTATTGACTGTTGCAAATGTATTTATATCCAACCAAATTTCAGCAAAACATTCAATGGTTTTATAATCTTCTAAGGATTTGATTATAGATTTAATAATAACTGCTGAATTCCCTAGAGTTGACGATTTTTCTTGCAATTTGCATGTTAAAATATTAATTATTGTTAAAAATGTATGTAAAAGAAATAAATACACAATGAATTGTCCTTTCCTCATGTTGGTTAAAATTCCTGAAAAATGATAATGAAGAGGTACAGATTAACTTCAAATTAACAACAAGTATTCATGTTCTATAATCTATATATTAAAACATTAAATGCAATTTAATAATCAAAATATTTACCTATTGCTTCATTCACATCTTTATCAGATTCATTTTCAATCTCATTTAATAATGTATCTACTATTGCTTTATAACTGGACATTACAGCATCACAATTTTTGTAACGACAATTCCACCTAGTGTTGCTTAACCTTGTATTTGACTTTTTTTTAATACCCAACTTTTGAATATTTCAAGAAAAAAAATATTTTGTGAATTTCCAAGATTTTGGCAATTGTTGTAAAATAAATACCTATTTTAATATTTTATAGTAATTTATACTATGAAAAATGTTTATACATTTGGGGGGGCTTTCGATCTGTTTGGGGGGCTAAGCCCCCCAAGCACCCCCCAATCTACGCCTAGGCGATGGGGACTGCTATGTGATAACCACGCGTCCGTGGCGACCATTCAAATATCAGTATTCGATGCTCAAATACAATACGTGAAAATTATTCGATTATGTTTTCACGCAACACAAAACATTTAACAATAAAGGTCTATTCACACTACAACGGAACGGAGACGGGACGGAACCGTGCCGGAATTTTATCCGTCCGGGTCACCCGTTCTGTTGCGTTCACACTAAACGGAACGGACAGGGCTAGATTAAATAGATAACGTAAAATCAATATGACTAAAGATAGCAACTGTTATTATTAAATATTTAATGAACTTATTTTCAAAAATGTAAGTCATTTGTGTCCTAACGTGTCAGTTGTAAGCACCTTATTTCTCGTTTATTAAACATCGAAAATGGCTAATTTTTTCTAATGAAGAGCTGGCGATGATTGCATTAATATTAGATGAAGAAGAATCCGAAAAAATAAAAAAGCAAACAAGAAATCTGTGGGTACATCCAGCTTGGCAGAAGCGTTCTGTTGAAGGCAAATTCATCACGGTGTACAAAGAGCTTGTGGATGACGAGTCTAAATTTCATCAATACTTTAGAATGAGTATGTACAGTTTTGAAAAACTACTGAAATCCGGACGGAAACCCGTTCAAGAATAGTCGCAAAGAATATTTTTATCGCCCGTCCCCGGGCCGTTGCACCGTTCCGTTATCGTTCCGGATAAATATGAATGCTTACGTTTAAAAAACATAGAAACAATATTTGTTACATGACCGGACGGGTTTCGTCCCGTCTCCGTTCCGTTGTAGTGTGAATAGACCTTAATAGGTATTGTAGCATCGAATACCGATATTCGAATATTCGAATATACTGTTACGTGCCAACCGTTTGATCCGTTAATTCAGTTCAACGTCTAAGTCAACGCTTGATTGGAAGTGTAGTCAGGAATAATTAAGGCTTTTTTAAAATAATTAAATTTATTTAACTCATAAAATTATCCTAACTACAATTTTGTAAATATTCTAGTGATAGAAATTATTTAAGTCCTAACAATTGTAACTTATAAAATAATTGGAAATATTTCCAAGTCCGGACCATAACATACACTGACGTGAAGGTGCTCAGTGCAGCATAGCCAAAACTCGTCTGATTTTCCCTTGTTTTCGGGTCCCTTTTACATGTGATATCTGTATGTGTGTGTGTAAATCACTAGTGTGTGTGTGTGTGTGTAAATGAAAATTGATAGTAAAATAATTAAAATAAAATAATTTCCTGTTAATTATGAGTCTGTGTGTGTTATCTCCGGACCGTGACATAATTATTGACGTTAATGCCCAGGATGTGGTCGTTATTATTTCGATTAACTATTTATTTTAATTTCCCATAAGAACGTTTATGTGGGTGGAACTCTTTTCACCCAAAAATGACCTTCCTCTTTTTGCCTACGTCCTCTTTTCGACCAAAAATGAAAAAACAGTTTCCTCTTTTCGCCCAAAAATAATTGTATTCTTTTCGCCCATGATTTCACGTTTTACATTTTGGAAACCACTTTCTCAAAATTAATAATTTTTAAAAAATCATATTTGATATTCGATAAAATCACGTTTTTGATTGTTATTAATATAGTCAGTCGAGAAAAGTGTATAAAGGTGCCGACTCTTCTATCGAAATATATAGTTTAAAACACTTTAATAAACGTTATAATTACTTAAAAGTCATAATTAATATGTGTTGCCGTGATCAGCGCTTATATAATAATAAAGATAAATAAGAGTGCCTTCACGACATGGGCGGTAGGCTACCAAACGTGCAGCACTACCGACCTATAATAATCAAAAAGAACAAAACAAAATTTGGTACATACAATTATAATAAAATAAAGAAATAAATAATTAAATTTGCCTGGTTGGCACAACAAATAACAAAATGGTAACAATATATATATTAAAATAGGAATAATAAAATAAAGAAATAAATAATAATATGGCCTGTTTGGCTCAATCTACAATAATATATAAATAAAAAAAATAATAATAATAAGAATGTGGCCCGTCGGCCTAATATTTTTGTGGTGCAGCACCTACCTTACGTGCGGTTATGATGTTATGTGGTGCCGGGATCCGTAATAATAATCAGCTTAATACAATAAAAATACAGGTGTGATCCCGCACACGCACAATAACACCGCTAACCGCACCTGACGAATATTAACATGAAAATACGAATATGACTGCAGCTATTCACAACACGAACACGAAACCACGATGACTCACACTGACTGCTGGTATGACAATGACCACCCTAGAACTGGGGAACAAAAAAAACATGAAATAATGGCAATAGCCTAGAACAATATTACCAAACAGTCAAATTCACAAAAAACGTGGTTTGGACAAGGCTGCAGTCTGCGACGAAGAAAACACGTAGCTCCACTCACGAACACGAACACAACGAGAGAGAGGGCTGAGCCGATCCGTTCAATGGTTTTAACGAACCGGACTCAGCATTAACATGAAGTATGAAACGAAAGCTCAGTGCCACCTACACAAATGAAAACACGCGAAATTATGAACTTTCGGTGACACTGAGCGCAATGACTTGAGACAACTCACGAAAACATAACCGAAACTATTTCGCACGCACACACGCGATACGAAATAACGAAAAACATTATATAACGGTGATACGCACATGTGTTGGGCCGTCAACACGCAACAGCTGATGCCATCGCCGACGGCACCGCAACGAATGCACTATACCAACCGTTATCAAGAAATACACGAAAAACAATGAACACAATTACCGGACCGCGCCGGCGGGAAATCCAAAAATTCAATTGTTTGCGGAGCGAACAATATGAATATTTGTATTATTTTACAACAACAAAACAAACTGTTTATTTAAGTAGTAACCTGATTAAATTACTTATTAGTTATTTTACATCGATAACACTATTTTAAATACTTATTTTTAACACTTATTAAATTATTATTAATAATTATATATTTTTCTATTTTTTTATTTGATTATTATATGATTTTTTTAAAAATTATTAATTTTGAGACAGTGGTTTCCAATATGTAAAACGTGAAACCATTTGCGAAAAGAATACAATTATTTTTAGGCGAAAAGAGGAAACTGTTTTTTCATTTTTGGTCGAAAAGAGGACGTGGCAAAAAGAGGAAGGTCATTTTTGGGCGAAAGGAGTACCGCCCGTTTATGTGAACTCTTTCACTTGTCCACGCTTGTGGTTTCGATATTCTAATTTCTTATTGTAATCTCTAGTGTAATAACTACGTGAGTACAATAATCTCATCCCCGGTTATTGTCTTATTGTGTGAATACGCAGGACGCGACACTCCCCGTGTTTTGTTTTATTGTGTGACTACACAGGACGCGACAATACATTACATCTATATTACAGACAGTGGCGTTTCTTTTTTTTTCTGGGAGGTGATATAACCATAACTATTTTGTACATTTGGAGTCAAGGGGGCAAATATCTTCTAGAAGGATCTTGTTATCATACTTTTCCAGTTTCCGTAATGTGCACTTTTATATAACATGATTTTATTTAAAACTATACCAACATTAATAATATTTTTACATTTATTTTCATAATAAGTATAAGTCAAAACACAAAATAATATCAAAATAATGTCAAAATTCTGTTCACCGATCGGTTAATTTTAAACGAGACACGATTACACGAAAGGTCTGAGAGCAAATGTGAACACTAAACACATGGTTTACGCACTATCGTTAATATAGTATAAATTAAATAATCACAGATATAATTGATTAATAGATATATAAACTAACTATGAACATTAGGATATTAAACTATAATAATAATAATAATTCATCATAATTATCTAATGTTCATGATTTTCTTGAAACTAATTGTTACATATAGCTATAGCCTATAACTGATTATTTGTTATCTACAATAGCGGCTATATATTCATGATAAAATAAAACCAGTCAGCTTTTAGCACTCATGCGTAGCACTTTATTTTGACCTGACACACTCCTCGCACGATGCAACATGGCGCAGTCTAGAAGGATCTGAAAATTGTATATTGTATATTTGAATTTTGAATTGTTGTTGAACCATGGAGTACAATAAACCAGATGCGTTGGTTTTAACGGGTAATTTGTCAGAAAATTGGCGCGTTTTTCGTGAAGCGTTCGAGATTTACATTGAGGCGGCTGGTCTAACGACAGCGTCTAACAAACGTCAGGTGGCCATTTTTCTTAACCTTGTTGGTAAAGAGGGCCTAGAGAGGTATAACACTCTCAAGTTTAAAAACGTCGAAGACAATAAGAAAATTGATCAAGTGCTAACCGTGTTTCAAAATTATTGCAAACCAAAAAAAAAATATTCTACACTCCAGGTATATATTTTATAAACGGTCTCAAAAAGAAAATGAGTCTATTGAGGAGTTTCTGTCAGCGTGTCGTGGTTTGATAAAAGATTGTGAATTTAAATCCCATGAAGAAATTTTACGTGACAAATTGTTCTTGACACGAGAGATAGCGAGACTCGCGACAAGTTAATTAAGCAAGCTGATGTTACTCTTGAAGCTGCAATAGAAACCCTTCGTATTGCTGAAATTCAACGAAAAGAACTCAATCAAATGAAGGAGAATGGTGAAAAACAAAATGAAGTAAATGCAGTTCATTCAAAAGTACGTGGTGGTAAGCGTACATATCAAGCTCAACAGAACAACGGTAACAACGGACATCGTGGTCAATGTCAAACGAATCAACGACAGGCAAAAGGAAAAGGATATAGTCAACAGGAGGAGTCACCACAGGTTTTCAAAAATACGGGTAATTTTTCTGTAAGTAATAAAAAAACGAATAATAATTGTAATCGGTCTGTTAAATTATGTAAATATTGTAATTTTATGCACGACAAAGGCAAATGTCCTGCGTATGATAAAAAATGTTTAAAATGTAACAAATTCAATCATTTTCAAAGTGTTTGTAAATCTGAGATTGCATTTGTTGAAAACGTTGATGGGCTGAGTAATGATAATTATTTTTGTTCTACGGTATATACAATGAATACTTTGGCTGTTTCCTGGTCTGAGACTATTCTCGTTGAAAATAAAGGTATTAATTCTAAACTGGATACTGGCTCTGATGTTAATCTACTGACCTTAAATGATTTTAACTTAATTAAAAATGATTGTCCTTTTAAAAACTTAGTAGTTAATAGGCAACCAATAAATTTACAGGCATATGGTGGTAGTAATATTAATACATATTTTACAGTTGATTTAAAAGTAAAATGAAGAGAAAAAGAATATATTCTAAATTTTGTAATTGTTGATAATCATTGCAAGGCAATTTTAGGTCTGCATAGCTGTATACATTTAGGGCTTATAAATAAAGTAGAAAATGTTGATAAGATTTTAAGTCGTAATGATGTACTGGAGAATTATTGCACGGTTTTTACAGGTCTTGGTAACTTTCCCGATGAATATAGCATACAATTAAAGCCCAATGCAATACCTGTTACGAATGTTCCACATAGAGTTCTTATTAATATCCAAAATAAGTTGAAATGTGAATTACATCGATTAGTGTCAGAAAAAATAATTAGAGAAATGAGCCGACTGAGTGGGTAAATAGATTAGTGATTGTTGAAAAGAAAATGGGAGTATGAGATTATGTCTTGATCCACGCGATCTAAATGAAAATATAATTCGTGAATATTGTGTAATCCCTACATTATCAGACTTATTGTCAAAACTGAAAAATGCAAAGGTCTTTTCTGTTTTTGATTTGAAAGATGGTTTTTGGCAAATAAAATTAGATTTAGAGAGTTATAAATTAATATAAATATGTACGTTTGGTACTATGTTTGGTACTTTTTGTTTTAATAGACTTCCTTTTGGAATAAATAATGCAGCTGAAATATGTCAAAAATGGAATATGAAAGTGTTTGGAGGTATTGAAAATGTATTTATATATCTTGATGATATTTTAATTTTTGGTGACACTGAAGCTCAACATGATTGTGCATTAAAACAGGTTTTAGATTTGGCTATGAAAAATAATATTAAATTTAATAAAAACAAAATTAAACAAAATTAATTAATAAGGTAGATAAAGTTAATTATCTTGGACATATATTTTCATATGAAGGCATGAAATTAGATGGTGATCTATTTTCGAGTATGAGATACCAAAAACTATAAAAGATTTACAAAGATTCTTAGGTATGGTTAATTATGTCGGAAATTTTATTCCTAATCTGGCAATGTTGACTAAACCACTAAGAGATCTTATTAAAAAGAATAATGAGTTTGTATGAACATCAATACATAATGAGTGTGTAAATAAACTTAAAACAATAATTGCTAGTCCCTCTGTACTTAGAAACTATGATAACACAAAAGAAGTAATTATACAGACAGATAGTAGTAAATTTGCCATTGGATGTGTTTTGTTACAAGAAGGCAGACTAGTCTGTTTTAAATCGAAAAGCTTATCTGAAACCGAAATTAACTACGGACAGGTTGATAAGGAATTTCTGTCAGTCTTATTTGCGTGTAAGGTATTTCATCATTATACTTATGGTAGGCGTGTGACAGTTCAAACAGATCACCTTCCTTTAATTTCGCTAATGAAAAAGAACATAAACGACATTCCGTCTAAAAGACTTCAATGCATTAAGGTCAAATTATCACGATATGATATTAATCTTATACATGTACCGGGGAAAAAAATGTTTATCGCAGATGCACTAAGTCGAGCGTGTATATCGTCTCAAGATAACGATGTTGATATCGATGTCTCCGTTGTAGTCCATTCAATTAATATGTCTACAAATATTCGAAATGAGTTTGTACACGAAACAATTAAAGATGATTTATTAAAACAATTAGTATACGTGTGCAAGAATGGCTGGCCTAACCAAAACAATAAGGTCTCGCGTGAGCTTAAACCATACTTTAATATGCGTTACCAAATATCATTTGAGGACGATTTACTTTTTCTTAATAATCGTGTGTTTGTCCTAATGAGGTTACAGAATATAATTTTATTTAAACTACACGAAGCTCATCTTGGAATTTGTAAAACTAAAACGAGAGCACGTTCTTTATTTTATTGGAAAGGTTTAGATAATGATATCGAGGAATATATTGGTAACTGTGCAGTATGTAATAAATTTAGGAGCGAGAATACTAAAGACCCTATGATATGTCAAGAAGCTCCTAATCTACCTTTTGAGAAAGTTGCATGTGATATTTTGGATTATGGGAAAGATACTTACCTAGTACTAGTTGATTACTATTCCGGTTGGCTTGAATTAAATTATTTATCTTCTAAAACCTCAAGTCAAATAATTAAAATACTAAAAGTTATTTTTTCGATACACGGGATTCTAAAGCAACTTGTGGCAGACAATATGCCTTTTAATTCTAACGAATTTCAGAATTTTGCGACTGATTGGGAATTTGTTTTAACTACGTCAAGCCCTAGATACCCAAAATCTAACGGACTTGCGGAAAAAGGTGTAAGTATTGCGAAATCAATACTAAAAAGATCGGATGAAGGTAAAGTTGATAAGCAACTAATGTTGTTAGAATATCGTAACAGTGCTATTATTGGCTCTAAGTTTTCCCCAGCACAACTTTTAATGAGTCGCATTTTAAGATCGAAAATTCCAATCTTAAACAACTCTCTAAAGCCTACTTTAGTAAATAATTTTAATTTAATACGTGAAAATAAGAATATAAAAATAAAACTATATTACGATAGAAATGCCAAAGTTAAAAATAATAATGATTTTCAACCGGGCCAAAAAATTATGTTTAGAGATCTATTAACTAAAACGTGGAAGCCAGATAAAATCATCAATAAATATAATACGCCTAGATCATATGTTTTCAGTGATGACACGGGTAATAAGAAACGACGAAATATTGTACATTTAAGGTCTGCCGGTTAGGTTTTAAAAGAATAAAAATCATTTTTATTGTAGTTGGTATTAGTTATAGATTTTAAAATGTATACACCTAAGTCTGAACTGTTTTTATTTTTTATAGTTAAATAACTTAGCTGTCACCAAAGGGCATGCAAGTTATGTACTGTTTTTATTAAAATATTTTGTTTCATTTATATTATTTTATATACCTATCTAAGTATGAAGTACATCATTTTATTTTACAACATTTTATTTCATATTTTGTTAATATTTAATAAAATTTATTGTACCTATGTACAAAATAATTTTAAAGAAAAATACCTTAATATATTGTTCCAGGGCTTGATAAATGGCGTCACAAACTTCTGGTAAAAATTTAGATATTGTAGGAATTGACACTCTAAAGAAATGTTGTAGGGTTCGGTAACTATTATTACCAGTCGCTAAATAATTCAATGTTATTTGTAGCTTAATGCGCGCTGGTAGTGCATCTCGAAGAATAGTGTCCTGTTTTTGAATAGTTGGTGATACCAAATTCAATAATTTTTCAAAATTTTCAGTTGTCATTCTTAGACACAGGCTGTACTCTTCTGGATCCTCTAAAGGTAGTTCAGTAAGAAGATTTTCTGATGCGCCAAGTACTGTTCTTCTTTTTATCCACTCTCGAACCCAAATTCGTTTTTCTTCATTACTCTCTTCAATGAATTCTAAAATATCGTTTACTAACGCAGTTGTAACCACTCGAAGGCATTTCTTTAATTATTTTCGACAATGACGACGACGTACGATATCCATATTTGTTTATTTGATATTTTGAAGTTGATCAAACCTAACCGTGACGGCGTGAGTTTACACATCAACTGCACTCTCTTCTACTAAATACTAGCTTCGTGTAAACAGTTACTCTACTAAAACTAGTAGAGTAAAGTGAGTAGGCAAAATAGTAGGTTAGTGTACTCTACCAAATACTCTACCAATGTAAACCCGGCTTTAGTCTTCGCTTTTCTACCGCTAAGAACGTTCTGTCGCTTTTCTGTGCTGTTCTATTTTAATTTATTTATAATGTCGAATGTTGAGATTTTGAGTGAAATGTTAAGTAAAAAAAATCGTAGTATATATGTAATCGATGGATATAAATTTCGTTTCCATAAAAATTTAAAAAATGATATTGATCAATATTGCTGTACTAAAAAGACTTGTAAAGTATATATTCATTTAAATAATAACGTAATTATTAAAAAAAGTTTTAAATCACGAAAACCACGAAAAAGATGTGTGTTGAAACATTAAATAGGCAGACTGTAAGTAATCAAGTGAAACGTAAAGCTGTTGATGATATTAATGAGAAGTTATGTAAAATTATTCATAGCCACCTTATACAAGACGTAAACACTTTGACAACATACGATTTAACATTAATAAGAAAAAATATTCACCATGCTCGATCATCTATTATGCCAAAGTTACCTGTGGATTTGAATGAATTACACATCTCTCTAAATAATATGAGTCATTTATTAGTTACAAATCGTAACGAAAATTTTTTACTTGTAAATGACAACACATTAAACATTTTATTATTTTCTACTGAAACTTAAAATTTTTGAGTAAAGTTGATACAATTTTTGTAGATGGGACCTTTAAAAGTTGTCCGAAATTATTTACCCAAATGTTTACAGTTCATGGTTTACAAAATGGTTATTATTTACCACTCTTATTTTTATACTTCCCAATAAAGAAATTAAAACATATGAAAAGGCGTTTATGCACATCATATCTGAATGTAGCAAACTCAACATAACATTTTCACCAAAAACAGTTTTTGCTGATTTTGAAATGGCGATTCATTTAGCTCTATTAAAAGCTTGGCCTTCTATTAATTTAAAAGGATACCGATTTCACTTAGCCCAAAGCTGGTGGCGAAAAATACAGACAATTGGCTAAGTAGTGAGTATAAAAAAAATACCGAAATCGGTAAATTTTTAAAATACTTTTTTGGTTTACCGTTTTTAAATTCGAACGATGTGAGTGACTGTTTTACAGATTACATAATGGCTATTCAACCAAAAAATGAAAAAGTAGAAATATTTGTTGATTATATATTGGAAACATACATTTCAAACGAGTCCAATTTCCCTCCTTTTTTATGGGCAGAATACTCGGCGTCTACTATGCGCACTACTAATAGTTGCGAGGCTTTTCATTCGAAATTCAACGCTTAGTTCTACAGTGCTCATCCTAATATTTTTGTATTCATCGATGTTCTGAAAAATGTACAGAAGGATACCTATATAAAATTAAGAAGCACTCACTTAAATACTCGCAGAACAAATATAATTGAAAAAGAAACATTTATTAGAAATACTATCATACAAGTTTTTTACTAGTGCCATAATACCTAAGAATTTTACTAAATTATACTAACATTTTTAATTTCAATTAATATCATAAACGTTTTTATCAGTGTCGTAATTTTTTAATAAAAAAAAAAAAAAAAAAACATTTTAATATCAGATTTTAATGTCAAAAAAACTTTTTAACCTTTAGAAATATCATATATGTTTTTACCAGTGCCAAAATGTTTAAATAAAAACAAAACATCATTTTTAACCTACCTGCAGTATCTACTGATGCTGTAGGCAGTCCTAATTCTGTATAAAAACGCGAAAGAAAATGAAGCTTTTTAAATTTAAATTTACATATTTAAATTAATTTAATTTTAAATTTCGGGCCGCAATTCGTATGTAACCCAAAAAAACTCGGGCCGCAATTCGGAAGAAATGTTTACCACGGGACGCAATTAGTAGCCACCGGATATATCACCCAGATAACCCCCCGTAAATACGCCACTGATTACAGATATTATGTATACATATTAATTAATTAAAATAAAAGTTTTAGTTTGTACGTATTACTCGTATATATAATACTTAATATTTATAACTAACACCCCCTTCAGAAAATCCTAGCTACGCCACTGATACTTACCTTCATTTACTGTACAATTTCCCGTCTTAGGAGGTTCTATAATTGAATAAATAGAAAGCAGACGGTATAGTTGTAGAAATATTGGCATGGTTGGGTGATCATTTGGACCTGCAATTTGTCTGGTTATTCCAAAAAATTTCTAAAAATCAAAATTATTATCCAAAAAATTAATCACAATAATCATAATTTTGAACTTATAGGTAATAGTTTTAATTAAATATTAATGTTATATTGAATATTAATTTCTAAAACAATTTTTGTTTTAAATCATAATTACTTCCAAATTGTCTTGATTACACTTGGCTGTTAGAATATACGAAAATTCACATTTATCCAAAAGATATTCAACCAAGTCTATTGTCGACTGTATGGTTATCCTAAGTCCTTCATAAATCTATCGTGTTAAAAAATATCTTTCATGGATTAATCCTTGTGATACATAACTTTCCCACTCATCTAACCAAACTATGGCTTGACGTAACACCTAGAACAATTAAATTAATTAATTTTCTCCAGTGGCAGATGGATAATCAATATTTAATGTTTGCATCCTACATTAATCAAAACCTTTTAAAACAAAGTATAATTAAAATACTATAAAATATTAATTTATAATTTACAATAATAAACTTTTAGGTGTATACTTAAGTATACCATACAGCTATTAAATATATACAAATTAAAACAGAACAATTTAGTAGATGTAAACAAAACATATGTCTTTTAGGATAAGTTATTAATTACACCATTATACCATATAGACACTCAAACAGTAAAGTTAATACACAAACATTCTCAATTTTCATGCAACACATAAAAAACCTGTATATCTTTATTATTTTTTCTGATTCCTTCTAATGGGTATTTTCTATTTAGAGCATCAAAAATGTCATTAATTATATATGTAAATTTTACAGTTTCTTCTGAGTCTTTGAAAAATTCATAATGTTTTTGTTTATAAAAATCAATACCTATTGCTAATGATCTACTAAAAACCTAAACTCCATAAAAATATAAAAGAAAGCAATAATTATTAAATATTAATTTATGCTTGGTCTAGAGACAGCGCCTCTTATCTGCACTATTATTATGAGTCAAGGTGGATATATAGAGGTGTAATCACTTCGCTTAAAAGTTGATTGAAATATGTACACCAGTTGTTTCTGCCACCGGGAGCGCTGACTACCCGATGAAGGCTCATAATTTAAAACGAACGCACGATGACAGATGCAATATTATATTATTATAATAATTAATAGCAAAACAAAGCTTTAAAAGCTATAAAATATTAATATTACCTTAATAATGAATGACTTGGATATATTTTAGTTTCTATATACCAGGGGTCGGCAATGGCGGCCCGCGGGCCATGTCCGGCCCGGGGAAGGGAAATGACTGGACCGCCAAAAATATTTTTTTAGTTCTTCGCTCGTTATAAAAATATGGAGTATAGATAGATAGAATATATAATATAAAGACGAAATTTTTATGTATTTTGAAATTACAATAGTGTTCATCGTTTATAATTTGTCATAAAATGTGTTTTCAATACAAAAATAATAACATTCGTTTTTCCTGGACCTCAACATTTTTTTTTAAATCTATCTGGATCGCCATAGAAATTAATTGCTGACCTCTGCTATATACCAACCTATCATATGAATTTTTAAATTTATGTAATACATAATATGTATTTTAGATTACTAAATTATTATTACTACATTATTTGAGACCACTGGTTTACATTAAGAAAAGAAAAACAAAATCTACCTAATTATAAACATAAGATAACAAATTCTCACTTAACTCAGATATGACATGTTTATTTTTGTCTAATTCCGTCTTATATTAAAAATGCCTATCAAGTCCTTGTATTATAATAGTAATCATATACCTATCACTTTTTTTGTACTGCTATCTTGACTCTTGTCAGTGTATTATCTAATTTATAAAAATCTTTACAATTTTCGTAAAAGTGTTTTAAAGTTCTATAAATTTATTTTATTTTTAACTATAGCATAATAATTATGCCAATTAAATGTTTTGTGCCTGTGTGTAACTCAGGTTTACCCAAACAAAATAAAATGAATAAGCTGCAGGGAATAAAACCGCCTTCAATATTTCATCCTCCTGAGGTACATTATTTGTAAAACGAATTTTTTAAAAATTAATAATTTATTATTTATCTATAAAGAAGCTGCAATATAAATAGATTAATTATACTATTTATATTTTTAAATAAAAAGACCAGCATACCATATCTATATATGTTAAAAAAATTTTTATTAATAATAACATAAATCAAAATAGGTGTATGAGACCAATATATATATATGTGAACCTAGAGATTATAAATATAGAACTTTAGTTCTGAAAAGAATAAAACAAATGTAAAGACATAATACATATATTAAATGTAGTTTAATAATTGTAATATTTTAGACTCCCAAAAATGAACTAGTCTAAGGAATAAATAATCATTTCTATTTTTTAAATAATAAAATAATAATATATTTTTATAATACTTCCTAAATAAGTAAAAATCAACAAATAATTATCAAATTTCAATGTATTTAATACATTTAATTTAATTTATATTCTATGCATTATACAACTTGATAAATAAATAGAAAAATTCAAAGTTTACATTAGTGTTAATTTATTTCTTTTTAGAACATGATTGATACTTGGAATGTAAAAATTCCACGAGCTGATAAGTTATTAACAAAAAAAGATGGAGTATGTGATCTACATTTTGTTTCTGAAGATATTATTTCTCATAAAATTTTTGAGGATAAAGAAGGAAATGAGATAAAATATGAGTTTAAGAAGGTTATTTTGAACCCAAATGCAATACCTTGTATTTTCCCTAATTTACCTTCTAATTTCAACAAACCAGAAAAAAAACGAAAATCTCCAATGGAAAGATCAATAAGACCAAATAATGTTAAGAGGAATAAACCTATTGACATAAATGTAAGGCACTATATGAAACAATAACATATTCATTAATTTTATTTATTTAAATTATATTAATTACATTTCTACAGATTGGAAATCAAACAATTGTTAGCATTCAATTAGTCACTGAAGACACAGTTAAGAATATAATTGAACCATTTAGGTATAATGTTCATACTGATGCAAATAATATTAATCTACCAGGTGCAATGTGGGGGATGCATACTGATTATTCAGAAAAAACAATTTTTACTCATATCAGAGGTCTTTTTAATGATAAATGTATTATTTTCATTACCCCTAATGTAGCTAAAGTAAGTATTTTACAATTATAAGAGTAAAATGATCACATTCAATATGTTTGATATATGATTTTAATTGCACGGTATAGGTATTTCTAAGAGAGAAATAAACTCATATTGAAAAACGTGATGATATAGAAAATCTGTTATGTAAAATTAATTTGTTAAATATTTGTTCTGGTATTAATACAAATCAATGGTTTTCAAAATGTAAGATTTATGTGAAAAACAAATGTGTTAGATGTATATACTGTAAAAATGTTAAAAAAAATATAAATAGGAAAATATGTCAGCAAAAAACTACATTAAGAACCCAATTTAAGTATAGAAGAACTCAGCAAACAAGAAGACAATTTAAATTGTTAACATTTCTTTAAATTATATGAATTAAAAGGTACACATATAATTTTTAGGTTCATCACTATTGAAAATCGAAAATATTAATAAATTAAGCTTAAATAATATAGAATTTGCCATACAAAACCATAGTAATGAGCGTAATAAGGAGCCTTCATCGGGTAGACAGTGCTCCCGGTGGCAGTTACAAGTGGTGTAATTTTTTCGGCCCGCTATCATAATGGTATTAGATAGGAAGTGTTGTCACCTCTATATATCCACCTTGTTATGAGTATTACACTATCACTACAGTTGCTTTATCACATAATTCGTTGATTACATTTAAATATTATATTTAAACAAATAGCCATAATATTATATTAATTGTAATACTAGCTTCTGTGTGCCTTGCTACGGGTGAAAATCGCTTAATATTT
>NW_020273332.1:0-19861 GCF_003268045.1 Sipha flava
AAAATAAATACATTCATATCGAGAGAACTTTCTTGTATCGTATTTTTTCAATTTTTCATTTGACATTAAAAACAAATGTTTTTCCCCTATTGGTTAATATAATATGCATATTTATAAATTATAACTACAACTAGGTTTGTCTAAAATAAAATACTATACAGATATCGAATAGAAACAGCTGCTATCGAAATACGATGATTTTCTATAAATACTTTTCTAGGAAAATAACTCAATGATTATTGAACATTCTACAAGTGCATTTTGTTGTTCAAGAAACATTGTTAACGCTATTTTATTATTATTATTTCAAATTATGATTAAAAATCAGAATTATTTTTATTACTTTGGTTTTTTCTATATTTATAATCTTATAAAATATCTGCGCATATTTTTAGTGCATATTTGTACTTTTTTAAGCGCATAAGTGCATGCACATTTAGTACTTTTCAAGCTCATCAAGTTCCGAGTCCTGATTATAATACACTTGTGCACGCGGACGATCGCGGTGCAGTGCTGCGTGCGTAAACGATCGAGAGTGACCCCATGAAGCGTTTTTGTGGTTTTTTTTTTTTTTTTTGTAATCCGTTTATCGGACACGAAAATACGTACACGGTATTGCGGCGGTGTACATCATCGTGTTGCGTTATACGCTCCACCCAGGCGCACGCGATGCGTGTACGGAGGTTAACCTACGTACTCGAGATTTTAATATTAATTATTTTTTTTCTTCCCATTTTCAATCGCGTTTCACGTAATAAAAACAAAAACGAATTCGTTTATATTGTTTATCACCGTCCTTAATAGACGTTGTACAGTGACAACGACCGTTTCCGCAGCGTGTATACTTATTACTATCGTCAAGTCTGACGACGATTCCGAACACGGCGACGGCTGCAGCAAACAATAGAACACAACGGCGTCAGCCACGATTCATAAATAATATGTGTATTGGTTTTGTAATAATAATACTAATAACGATGATGATGTCGTAACTATCGAATGCATAGCGCACGTTCACGACAACCAGGTATACGTTACATGTTCGGAATATGTTACGATCGCGTCGCGACCACACGTTGTCGGTGCGTGCGCGTACTCGGACTGTTCGATCATTTATTTCCGATAAATCCTCGTCCTGCGTCGTGGTGAAAATATCCCAACCGATTGGAATAACGACGGGTTTTTTTTTTTCAGCTAAACCTTTTTTTCCAGTCCGACCCCCGTACACCGCCAACTCAAACGGTTGCGTTCCCATAACAGCAACACGTGTGTAGTACTGCCGTATTTCGCATGACTGATGATTGGCAACCGATTGTCCGGTCTACGAGGCAGTCGCCGCTCCGCTATCGCGATCCAGATCGATTTCGTACTGCTAAACCGCGCGTCATCCATAAACCCACGACGCGACGCGTCCGCGAGCACGGCCATATGTCACCGGACCGGCCGTGTGATCGTGTACGTCACGATTTTGTCTCGATAGCAGTTTTTTCATGCGACAGTGTACATATTAATAAAAAGAAAATTACCGTGGCCGTTTCACGTTTTGAAAACATCGAATTAAACACTTTGTATTACATACAAATCGTTTTTACACATTTTTTAATAGGCGGAACATGATAACATAGCATTTACCTTTATGGTTTATTAACAAGGGCGGGTTGACTGGAGTGGGGTGATATGTGTGCTCGCCGATCGGACCGATTATCGTATTGGGGCCACTGTTTATAATTCCGACCGATAAAACAAATATTTCTAATAACAAAAAATCAAAAAAAAAAAAAAAATCGATCTATACAGCGTAATCCGCGGTGTAGTTGGTATAAATTATACCATAGTGCAATTCTTTTTAACACAATAACAGGAACTTGATAGGTTGTAGATACAATATTATTGATTATAAAATTATTAATAATTTATTTTACTCAACGTATGCTTTGATATTATATCTGCAGTCAGACCCGTATTCAGGGGAGGGGCACGGGTAGGCACATTTCCGGAGAGGTCAAGTCTCAGGGGTGGATAAATATTTTAGCAAAATTAATTTTAAAAATGATGTACCTAATGAAAACAAAATAAAACAATAAAAAAAGAAAATAGTATATTTTATCATGTTATAATTTGTAAATTAAAAAAAAATGATATTTTTATTATATTATAATTTGCTAATTAAAAAAAGTATTAAACGATTTTCATTTATAAGTTACATTTTAACATTAAAGAATCTCGATTATGGACGAAATAATAAGTGTTATATTATTATTTATTTTTTTGGGGGAGGGCATAAATTTATATTATATTATATGCTCGGGGGGGTAATTTTTTTTAAATACGGGCCTGCCTGTAATGATTAATACTTACTCCGTAGGTATCTAAATAACCATCGGTAAACGCATTAAACGGAGTTAAAAAATTCACTAAACTGGAGCCATTTTAAACAAATTACATGAGGCTATATATTCTGCATATTATTTATACATCGTAGTTTACAAAATAATAAAATTATTTTTAATAAATATATATGTACATGTTAATTATTAAATTAATATTGTACTGTGTAACGCCGATATATCGTCAGTCTTACCCCGATTGTGACACGTACGGCAAACATAAACACCGTATTATTTGTTCCGACTAAATAACAATAAATATAATAATTGTAGGCACTGATTTTTATCGGAATACCGTTTTCGGTGCAGAATCGCTGCAAATATTCGTTGCATATAAAAACTGATGACGTTCAGTCGATTATTATTATCAAATAAAATCAAATAACAGCCACAACCAATTAAATCGCATCGCTCGGAGTTAAAAGTTTATGCATTTTTTTTTTTTTTTTTTTAATGATTGTTTACATTATGAGCAATAAAGCTTAAGTGCTATTTTCGTTCCTTTCGGTGTTGATTATTTTATTTTACGATGATTCATACTATTATGCGAGGCTAATCGTAAATAAAAAAAAAAGTCAAATGTTAAAACTCGATGGATCATATAATAAATAAACTACGCGTACTTGTACAAGTGCACGTTGTCGGTGACGCTACAACGTCATCTAAAGATGCTGTGGTGTAATTTGTTCGCGAATATTATACCCTATAAAAAACGATTTAGAACTCGACACGTGACTAAAACCAATGTCTGTCCGGGTACTTTTACGTTATGTGCGTATGTAGGATAATCGGTTGCAGGAGCAGACACCGCACATCATATATCGGTTGTTCTACGTCGTTCATTATTTATGTTAACCGTTCAAGGTCGGTTCGGTACGATAATACTTACGTGCTCGGTGTACCATAAATGTACATCATAATGCGTTATTACGGCGCGATGTGGCGCAATCCATTCCAACATAAATACGTTGTTTTCAATACGTAAATATTCCGGACAATTATACAATTGTATTTACGATTGGGCACCACGAGATCGAAAACGAGCACGAATATAATGTTATGGATCGACGGTGCGTATTGTCGAAAGGGAAAATGCCGGAATACCGTAATAATAGTCATCGGAATACCGATTTGAGAAAAACGAGTTTTCGCGTTTTCTTAAAATCATAACACCTCGTGCATTTTAATTATATGAATATGATACGTGTGTTGTCCTGGGTAATTTTACACAACGGATGCAATGAACCCATAATAAACATGATACAATTCATTTTTTAATAAGATATTTTACTTTTCGCGTTGCACCTTAGTGTAGGTATACACTTTTGATACTTTGTTCAAAATCAAGAATGCCGTAGCTCGTGGGTAACAATTTCTAATACAATAACATTATTAAAATACTATTTGTAAGTCAATTTATAAAAAAAATTAAAAAAATAATTAGCATGTTGAAATATTTTCCCAAACAAATTTTCTGTTGGCTGGGAGAACTTGTGACGGATTTTGTAGGCTATTATAATCTCGTTTTTCTTAGAATCCCTTGTGGTTTCCAATGTGATTGGATGTGCCATTTCATTGGTTTTCATAATAATTTTTCTTAAAATGTCTAATTCTTAATATTGTTAATCGTAACTGTTTTTACTGTATAATATAATTTTCCCATGTTTATTTTAAACATATATAACGTCTTTGAGTAAAATACGATTTGTTGATTTGATCGATTATTGCTGTCATTTATAATCTTTCCATAAAAAACAGTCCGAGTACTCCATTTTTTTTTTTGATAATCTAACAGCTTTAGATTTATTTCCAATACATATAGCAATAGCGAAATCGCCGAAGTCAAACGTTTTAATTTGGTGTTTTAATGGCAGCTCGACCTGATGATGAAAGTTGTCCGCTAACATAAAAGTATGGCCCGATTCAAAATAGTTTGAACTAATTTCATTAGCACATATTTTTTCGGAGTTATGAACCAATTTATTTTACGGGTACTACAATTGTCAAGCCAAATAGTCACTGAATTTGCATCTTGATTGCTTAAAAGAAACGCATAAAATGTGCTTATCAAATCTTTATTGCGATCATTAATGCCGTCGTGCCAAATACAAGCCAATGGAAATAATTTTGATTTTTCCTTAAAGGTACGAAACTTTTATGATACGCAACAATTCGTTTAGTAAATAAAACGTTTTTAAAAGAACCTTCTGTAAGTCATTGAACAAAAAAAAAATTCATTTTCCAATACCACCCATTTATTTCTATTCTGCCATTTTCTTTTATTTTTTATTCACATTAAATCAAATTTTGATTTTTCATTTATCATGTTCACACCCAGTTAACATAATAGATTTATATTTCGAAAGTTCTATTTTATTTTATTTTCCAGCTTTTAGAGACGTGTTATACTCCTTACGTTTTCTTATTTGGCCAGATTTGGTGTAGGAATCGGAATTTTTTTGAATTTGAAGTACCGTCATGAGCCGAATCGATATTTACAATTACGAATCCGTCATCAAAGTGAATGAGAAACGCTGCAATGTTAATTAATTCATTAATGTCATCTAATGTTTCTGTCGAATATGTAATTTTATTTGGGAAGATTTAAGCAATAAATATGACATTATATGTTTTCAATGCAATAATATTATCATAGTTTATACTTAAATATTAAAAAATGTAATTATGACTGATGTTTTTTCGGTGAGATAAGTACCACCAGAAGATATAGATCGTAAAAAAAATATTCATCATTTTCTTTATTAAATTTACAATTTACAAATAATAACACTTGAACGTGGTAACGATATAATGTTAAGTAAACTGCACTGTATAAAACCAATGAAATATCGTATAAGTAGGTATATTATAAGTAAATAGATCCGGTACTAGACTTTCTTTGCGATAGTTTAATTAGATAATTTGTACTAATGGACTAAAATAAAATGCCGTATCTTTAACATTACTTACAGCGCTAGTGCTTGGTATAGTGATTTTACGGCGTTATTACCTACTACCCACACATTTTTCTACAAATTGCGGCGTTTTAGTTATTTGATTATTGTTTATACTATGTGGATATAGTAATATATCAGACATACGGCATCTATATAAGCCGAATTTCACAATTATTTTTTGTTTTTACCTTATTTTTTTTTTTTTTTTTTAGGCCTTAGAGTGTTTTTACTTACGACCGCAGTATATATATACACACAGCGGATAGACGTCTCTCTCGGGGTGGAATTCGGGTGGAAAAAAATCCGTCGAAAATTTCCAACAGCGTTTTTGTTGCACGGATTGTCATCGTCGAAGGGTTCTTTTCATCCAGCCCGCATCATCCAATCGGGAGCGCCGTTATAATTAAGAGCTTTGCGAGCGCTTAAACATGGATACATTTATATATATATAAGCACAAAGGCTGCTTTATTGCCACATGGTCGTTTATTTGTGCAAGCACAGCCGCTTCGAATGGTACATATATTTGGTGTAATAAATTATTCCGGAGGCCGAGTGAAAAAAAAAAAAACGAAAAATTTTAACGAAAAAAAACCAACATAACAACAGAGATCCGGAACGTTCGGATACGACGAGATCGTTTCTCCGTCCACCGCAATGTTTCGAGAGTTTTTTTTTTTCTCCAGCATTTCGATTTCACGCGTGGGAAGTGCGCGCAACGAAGACGTATTATGCGCATAACACGTGGAAAATATATGTCGCCGTGCCAGCCATCAACGCCAGGCAATGCCGTTCGTCAACAGAAATGTATCGGATGTAATAAGTGTGCACAAGAACAGCGGCGTCACGGTCAGCTATGAACTATGGAAACTAATAAAAAAAAAAAAAAAAAAAATAATAAAAACTAAAGTGCTACGCGACCGAATAATTGAAGGGTCCGGTGCAAGAACCAGCTATCTCCACTTTTTGAAATTGTTCAGTAGAAGTAAATAACGAAATAAATATATTTCTAATTGAGGTATAAATATAATATAAACATAATTGAATTCTCCGTATGAAGAGCTATCTATATGTATATATAAATTTACATTTGACATTATTTTAAGTACATTAATTAAATAGTAAAAATAAAAAAAACATGGAGATACCTGGTTATTGCACCGAATTAAATTTTTTTTTTTCGTTTTTTGACCTAATATCAATTTAAGTTGAAAATATAATCATAAATATTAAAAAGTTGCAAAACTTTAAAACTATGTATTATAGTTATGTTTTACAAAACAGTATATAGTAATACAACATATTCTTGATTTATAATAATAAATTCACTAAAAAAATGTGGAGACGGCTGGTTATTGCACCGAATCTTATGATTTATAAAAATGAAAAAAAATATTACTGTTTGTTTTACCCTTAATTTTTGACCTCTTTAATATACAAATAATAAATTAGGTTCACTTTTCGATGTAATGGAAAATGTACTGCACTACTGAAGTCGAAAATTGAAACATTTTAACTACAAAAAAGGAATTAGGAGACACAAAAAACAAAACACATAGTTGCAAAGCCAATAACGTAACCAAATAATAAATAACATATATTTACTAATACATTGTTATTAATATATAACATATTTTAACAAAAGAAAAAAAACAAATAACTAGGTATTACAATTAAAACAAAATATTTAAACAATGAAATAAAATAACTCATACTTTATAAAAATTTAAAAAAATAGTATATAAGTAAAAGATACTATATTAAACAAAATATTTAAGAAAAGAAATAAAATAACTCATACTTTATAAAAATTTAAAAAAATAGTATCTAAGTAAAAGATACTATATTAAACAAAATATTTAAGAAACGAAATAAAATAACTCATAATTTATAAAAATTTAAAAAAAATAGTATCTAAGTAAAAGATACTATATTAAACAAAATATTTAAGAAACGAAATAAAATAACTCATACCTTATAAAAATGTAAAAAAAAATAAAAATAACATTAAACAATGTGATATTAATATTAGGGACATTATATTTTAGTTTTCGGAATTTTGCACTATTATACAGTGTTGCCCATGTCTCGGTGCAATAACCGGGTATCTCCGGAGATAGCCGGTTGTTCCACCGTAACTGTATACCAGACATCTCCATTTGTATGATATTAGGCTATCTAATGAACGGACATAGTCGATTATTGCACCGAAATGTAGACAAAATTCTTCGTTATCAGATAATGTAAAAACATGCATTTTCAAAAAAATTGGAGATAGCCGGTTTTTGCACCGGACCCTTCAATTTAAATCCTTTGCGTGATGTATCTTTTTTTCAGGATTGTAGCGGTTCGCGCGCGCGTGCGATTTCAACGCTGTTCGACCGGTTTTCTTACGAAAGGCCTCGTCCGTACAAACGTACACATATGCACACCCATAATACATAAGTAAATAATACATTAATACATTAGCAGTAAACATTTATTCTTTAATTTTCCGCCCCTAGGCCTTTTTATATTCTCTCGCTGCGCATTGTAATTTATGCGTGTTTGTTTGTTTATTTACGTAAACATGTATAAGTATTATAAGAAGACTACGGCATAGTTTTCACGGCTTTTAGTGCAAAGTAAACTTTCTTTATTTTTTTTTTTTTTAGTTCAAAAATTCAACGGAGAAAAATAAAATTATTTCGCACGACTTATATTTTACACAAATAACAATTTTACGTACGAGTGCGCGCGCGATACACCGCGCAGTTCGAGAGATTTGTATAATATCATAACACAACAAGCGCTGTAATATTTACTTTTAAAAACAGAATATCAATATGGCTGTTTGAAAAAAAAAAAACTAAATGAAATAAAATATTGCATTTTAATTGCGATAAGCGTAAACTGCAACCAAAAAATAATAAATAAATAAAAGTACATTAAATCAAGTTATAACTCGCTTTTCATAAGAAGCCAATAGGAGTCTATAGAAACATTTTACATTCTTGATACGCCGTTGAAATCAAACCAATATAATAACATATTAACTGCTGGTTGTTAATTAATTGTATATTTATCTTTTTTATACATACGTAAAAGACGAGCCATCGGATGTGCAGTATTATTTAACACGCGTTTAATCGTCGTATTCATTTTTAATATCGCCATAAAAAAGTTCTCCCGTTGTGTTACGATAAAATGGTATTTATTTATGTCTTTATAAGTACTAAAAGCACTTTGTCGGACGTCTAACAAGCAGGGTTTTTAAGGATTACATTATGCACAACGCCGTTTTTACGAAACACGTGTTGACATCTTGTCCCTCGTAGAATCGAATGTAATAACAACTTAACCGTATTGATGCATTTTTGATTGAATTCGTTTTTAATTACAATTATATCATTTTTAGTGCAAATTCGGGTCTTTTTTACAGCGATTGTTATGCAATCAATTTTCAAAGCGTTTAAATGCGTAACGACTTCCGATTCTCGGTCATAAATTGCAATATCCGAATGTACGTGACGAGTCTACGGTAGCCAATGTATAATAACATGCCGTTGTTTACGTATACGCGTGTACGTGTGTGTGTGCGTAAGTATTAAAAATCGTTTTCCCATTCGCGGCGGGCAGCATGAATTCCGACGAAACAATTGCGCGCAGCGTCATATTTTTGCGCCGGGTGGAGAGCGGGATGAAACTTTTCCGGATAAAAAGAAACCCTGTGCGCGCCGCCCCGAACAAATTAGGGATGAACGCACAGCATTCACCATATGGCGCACGCGAAGACATTACGCAGAACGCCATACCGTACATCGCCTGTACGCGTACTTTAGATATAAATATACGCTTGTGTATAGCGTTTATAATAGTCAAAACTGCTAACGTCGGCGTCACCGCCGTCGTTTTTCGGCAGCCGACTATCCGTTATTTATTTATTTTTCTATTTTTATTATTATTTTTTTCATTTTTTTTCCCTCGCCCCTCCGTACACTTCGAGAGAAACCGT
The DNA here is from genome assembly GCF_003268045.1 of Sipha flava. Classification (NCBI taxonomy): domain Eukaryota; kingdom Metazoa; phylum Arthropoda; class Insecta; order Hemiptera; family Aphididae; genus Sipha; species Sipha flava. The sequence goes on from NW_020273332.1 coordinate 9,337, forward strand.
GGACGGGGTTGCGGTTAGTGGGTATTATATTTTTTTAATTTCGGTAGCCCAGCGAATAACGACGTTTGCAGTGCGTCACATGGTGGCGGCGGTCTGCGCTAATACATAATATATATATACATATACGAGTATGTATAGAATTAGGGGGGGGGGGGGGAGGAAGGAAACGCGAAAGAACCGGAAACTCGACTGAAGAGCAGCAGCGCACCAGTGTGTTATGTATATACGTGCCCGACGAGTACCGAGACGAACGCCGGCGCGTAAACTAATATAAAAGCGTATAATTACGATTTATATTGAACGTCGTGGGGCGAAAAAAAAGCTACCCAGAAAATCCCCGCGGGATTACGCGCGTTGCGGCGACGACGAACTTTGCGGGCCACGTAGTGTTGTAACAACACGATATGTTTAGACAAATTGCGATGTTCATAAATTTCGTTTCGTTTCCTCCTCCCGTCGTCTGGGCCCGACAAATTAATTAAAATACCGGCCTTCGGTAGGTATTGGAAATTTCGTTACGCCGGATTGTTTTTTTTTTTTTTTTTATTAATTTTTTTATTTCGGTGTAACGAATTAAACTGTGCAGTCGAAATATATTATTATAACTACTTCGTGTTGCCCGCAGTTATGCCGAGTAGATAATTGCACTCGCGCACATTGTATAATTAATTCGATTAGACTTTTATGTCTACCTCCGACGACGGTGCGCGTCGAAAATACAAAAACGTTTTCTGCCGAAAAATATACGCGTCTATATACACGTACGTGTAATACGTTTTTCGAACGAATTAACATTTTTTGTCGGCGAGTACAGGTATTTTTCGGTGTACTGATTTTGTTATACATAAATATATGAATATTTCGACTGACGATTTCGATCGGGTTTCTTTTTTTTCTAACTGTAAAATATACCTATCAATTATACACTGACATCTTTACGAATAGAAAACGTATATATGTACAAAAACGCACGTCGCGGGATTGCCGTTCGCATAACAGGTGCTGCGTGAATCGACATTTCCAAAGTCAAGCGTCGAGAAAATCGGTCCTGGGTTTTGGTTTTCCGGTGATGCGTTTGATCGTCCGCAGTCACCTACGATCGTTTTTTTTTTCACGTTATCCGGCGCGCGCTCATCGTTGCGTTTCGTCGTACACAGTTTTCCGGACTTCCGGCAAAACACGTTAAGGCGCGTGCCGTGGGGGCGGGGAGGATAAGGATTTTTAAGATTTTCGATTATTCCAATTCACAATAACGCGTTAACGATCTCGTGTCGGGTTACCCGTTTACGTGCGTCGGAAACGCCATTTTTCGGTGTCCGCTGACCGAAGATACGCTACTTGACGACACGAAGGTGCAGCGCACTCGCGTCCCCGCCGCGGATCGATAACGCATGAAATCCCGGGCGTCGGATAAGCGTTCGCGCTCATCCTTATCCTGCCCCGAGCTACGTCCCGCCCGCCGTCGGTGCAGTTGCGTGTACACCGTAGTGTGCCGCTGTAACGTTAAAAATAAATTTAAGCCGTCGTCGCATTATCAGCACCGAATCGTACACACAGATGTTCACGCGTCCGTCTCAACGTTCGCGGTGGACGGTGGACCCTTCGGACCGAAACGTTCGACAGACGAACGCGCGATCCGATCAAAAAGCCGCGCCGGAGTTTTCCGTCCAACGGTTACGTTTGAAACTTTCTTCCTCCGCTCGACGACGTATGCGAAACAACAACGGATACTCTTCTAAAGTTTTCGCGACGGCAAGCGTAGGGTCGGGTCGGGGTTCTGAAACGTAAAAACTGCAACACCAAACGGTTTATCGACTCGATTTTCACCCGTAACCCTTCCGGTATCACGTGCAATCCCGTCGACGGTCGGTTTCTCGAACGCGTCCTCCCCCCCGATAACACGTGACGACGTACGACCGCGTACAAAACGTGTGCAGATGTTACGCAACAGGAACGGCGGTGGCGCGAAACCTGTGCACGCTCGCGCTCCGGTCCGCCTCGATGGGAATTTTTTACCGATGATGTTTCGATCATGGGCATGTACCTTTTCCGCCAAAAATCCGGTTCCTTGATTTACGCACAGCCCTATATCACCAGATACGAAAAAGGTATGATTCCCGTTTCGGCCAAAATTTATTTTTGTGATAAGACGTTTGGGAACCATGTACAATTGTTACATATTCTTTCATTATAAATTTTAATACAAGTAATTAATAATAATATATTAGTCGAATATAGGTAAAATTATATTAGAGTTTTTAAAGTATTACATAATTTCATACTGTAATATGTCTATTCTATTTAACTATTTATAAAGTAAAAAACGAGGAGAAGTCAAATATTGTCTCGATAGAGTTTTGAAAATCCCATATTGTCATAAATAAATAAATAATTAAATAAATATATTTATTTTGCTCGTAGATAAAAAACGTACGTTATGTTGCAAGTATTACTTTTTCTTTTTCAAAAATATTGGCCCGACAATTTTTCATAAAACATCTCCACCGAGTTACATTTGTTTGTGACGTATAACCAAAAACATATTTAAACCCATCAAAAATCAACATTGTTTTAGCTTTTTTACTTACAACAAATTCCATTTTAAGAACGGTAAGTAAGTAAGAACGTTTGTGTTCTAGTGACAAAAAGAACAGACACTGAATGGAAATATAAGAACTTGACATTTGTCAGATAATTATTGTGTGCGAATTATAAATAAACTATGATACCATGATACCACAGTACATCGAACAGTGTACTGTTATTATCGACGATTACCAGTGTCTTTTACACATACCACAACATATATTCAATATAAAAATAAAACTGAATTAAAAATCAAAACCAATGGTTTCCAAACTTTTTTTTGTGGAAATGGCTTTGGCGGAAACGGGATCGTACCTTTTTCGTTCTTGGCGGAAAAGGGCTATGGCGGAAACGGTCAATATTATTTTGGCGAAAACGGGAAACTCCAACAATCACGGTCAAAGCCTACGGGCAAACGAAATAATATTTATTTAATTTATTTCCATTTTATCATGCACCCCATGTAATGTACACTTGTGATATTTTTAAGTCGGACCCACCCCTCCTTCATGGTCGAGCTCCAACCGTCGCGTTTGTTGCACGGGAACCGTGCAATACGATATGTATATGTTGACGCATGCATATCATTTCGTCTAGAGGTAAGTTACTTGTAAAGGGTTTCGCGAGTCGTATCGTCGGTGGCAAATAAACGGCGTACCGTTATTACTATTATTAGCATTATTATCATCACCACCATCATCATCATCGTCGTCGTTGTCGTCGTCGTTATTGTCGTTGTTATTGCCGCGCGCACATAATAATAATAATAATAAAAACGATATAATACGTCGTCGACGTTCGTTATTCTATTTATTTTTATTTATTTATTTTTTTTTTCCGGGGAGAGGCAATTTAAAACTTCGATCCAATCTGACGGCGGGCGATAAACAACAAAACTGGCGCGCGACGCAACTATACACGTATGCAGTGCAGAACTATATGCGCGTTATAATCCGTCGCATATATTTGTGCACGGGGCGTCGTGTTTATTATGCATACGTACGGTATATATGTCCGTGCCCGAGCGGGGCGCGAAAGGGTGAACGGAGGGGTAAAAAAAAAAAATGGAAATAAAAAAATATGAAATAAATACGTCCGCCGTAGACGTATAAATTTCGTTATTCGGGGGTGCCCGCCTTCACGCGGGGGATGTACGGCGCGTATTATGTAAACGCGAAAAAAGTGCGTCGCGTACTACCAACACGAGTACGAATAGTGTACACCGCGCCCAGATGTTACGCTGCAAATCGAATGTGTGCACACCGTACGTACGTTATGTTACACTGTTGTGTTAATTCGCTCCGGACACGTTACGATGGTCATTAACTCGGACGTAAATAATAACATCGCAAAACACACACGAATGCACGACGTGCCCGTGTGATAATATGTCGTGTGCTTGTGCACATGTATTGTATGCTGTACGTAGAATACGTGATGTTGTGTGCGTTCAGTGGCGAATATCTATTGTTTGTTACATTTATATTAAAATATATTTATCTTCAAACGCGGACGGCGATATCAATTTCAGCAAGCGTTAATCGACAGTGAACTCGTTACGCAATTGATCGGATAAGACTTCTATTTCAAGTGACGTGCGTCTGGACCAACTGATAATATTTGTACGCTACACGCCCAGAGGGACGAAGACGGGGACCCATCTCCGGGCGTGAAATTGTTGTACTGTACAATATTTTATTGACTGTTGGTATGACATTTTTAAATTTGTTACTGGTAATGTGTTTGAAACCCGATAAGTAAGATTGTACGCTAATTATTGGTAAAAAAAAAATTTAAGGGTATTTGATTCTTGGCCTATGATAGAGTTAGCTACTCCATTATCTTTATTATCTTAAATTAAGAGATAAAGTAGGGCATACTTTTCACGTTTTCCGTGCGATGGAAATCCCTAGTTCCGCATCAGGCTACATCGAACGTTAGACGCTTGTTCGCTTTTTATCGTGAGCTACTGTTGTGTGCGTGTGTGTCTGCATGACGTTGATTTCATTATTAATTTGTTTGCGGAGTGTAAAGCTGAAGGCGCGTTCTCATCAGTCAAGTTTAGTTGACCGATTATAGTTGATCAACAAAAATTGAATAAAAATCTGCAGTGAGAATTTTTATTTCAATAAAATTGAACAACTAATTAGTTGATCAAAAAAAGTTTGACCCGGTCAAACTTTATCGTTCAAGTAATGAATTGTTTTTCGATTCCTTTCAAGTTGAAACCCGTCTTGGCACGTGAGAACAACCTACACTGCAGTTGATTCAAGTTGAACTTCAGTTTTTTTTTCAATCAGTGGGTAGAGTCACACGTGCATTTTATGTTTTATTTTGTCAGTTGTGTTTTTTTTAAATTTTTAACGTATTAAATGTTTTTAATTTTAAAAAGGAGCCTCAAGTGGTCTGAAAGCGTGATGCTAAAATTCTTAGAACTTTATCGTAAACATGACAGTTGGTGTCAACTACGTGTCGACCGCGACTTTTCAACTGAGTTCAAAATAAAATTGAAACATGTTCTGTTGAAATGTGTGAACAAAAACTGATTCAACTTATATTCAATTTTTGTTGATCAACTATAATCGGTCAACTATCCTTGACTCATGAGAACATGCCTTTTCAGTGAATCGAAACACGATATTTAAACCATTTATTTTAATGGCATTCGGTTCTCTTGATTTCGACAATCTGTTAGTTTCGATTGGATTTTCCTGTTATTCTAAACGAATTCGTTCGCATTCAAATGAACGGACGACCGTTGACATTCAAACCCTTTCGCTTCTATCCCATAAAAAGCACGTCCTTGCGGTATGTCGGGTGACGTACACGTATCGTCACCGAGTGCTGCGGCACAACGGACTTTTCCCGTTGCACCCAGACACTTTTAGAGGTGAGGGGCCACTCAAATTTTTTTCTTTAATTCAGGCTCTAAATTTGCAAGTAGCATTTTCGGGTATATTTAAATCTGGTGAATCCATAATATTTGTGGTTTTTTTTTTTTTTTTAATCTAATACCGGATTCAAACTTTTGTGTACTTCTTTTTTAACAGCTGCCCATGTTTTGAAAGTTACGCTTGTGTTTATTTGATTTTTCACTAAGTGTGGACCCGACTAAAAGCCCAATTCAGTATTCACAGCCATGCCCAATTTGATTTCAACTGACGGTTTGTACGGAAATCATAATAATTATTATCATTATCAACACATACCATCGGCGTGACGCCGTACACCGTCGGTAGACCCCAACGCACGCCCAATACGTCTTGAACCATTTTATCGGTTTCCAGACACCCATTTCTTACACGTGCTGCGGGGATTAGGGGAAAATATAAATGAAATACGCAAACCATTTTTTTTTTTCAGAATAGAATTTCACTTTTATCTTTTATTTCTATTTATTTATTCACTAACAGTAGGTAAATATATATTCAATAATAATTATTATTACATATTTCGGCAAATATATATATATATATAAATGTATATTGCATATATTTTGGTTTCACAGGAAAAAAAAAAAGTTGAAAAATAAATATTATTATTGTTATTATATAATTATTAAACTTCGTATTTAATTACACACTCGCTAAAAATATTTTCGATATATAATATTATATGTATTAAAGTTATTATTATATAGATTTTTACACGTATGGGTGCTAAACGTAGGTATATATAATATTATTTATATATAGTCTATTTTTACTGAGGATCATTCGAGGGGTACAAAAATAATAATAAAATTAAAAATAAAACAAAATATACTAATTTTTCCCTAAAAAAAAAAAAAACTTATAACAAAACCATATAAAAAAAATTATATATATAAAAAAAAAAAAAAAACAAATAAATAATATTATCTCTTTGATCTACAACACAGAGGGAACACTTTTCCGGGTCTCGTTGTGCGCGTTCACGAATGAATGTGTGTTTGTGTGTGTGCAGTTATCGATTTGACCTGAAACAGGGTTCCATACTGGATTTTAGTAAAAAATAAACAAAAAAACAAAAAACAGAAAAACAAAAATATAATAATAACAACAGAAATACTAAAATTAAAAATAATCACTATAAATCATACGCAAAATAAAAAATACCATAAAACATGCACGTACACGAAATAAATAAATACAATTATACGTGGGGTAGGAAAGAGTCGTCTGCAAGGTAATAGACGCCGTGTGTTCCGAAATAAAAACAGAACCTAATACTATTGTTGCTATTACGTAAAATGTATTCGCCCGCCATAAGCCAGTCGCGGATCGTCATATGTGTGTTTTTACGTATACGCTTATACAGGGCCGGCCCAAGCAAAAATAGTGCACTAGACAAAATCAAATTTCGCCGCCACTAAAAAAAAAAAAAATGAGCTCTTATTTTAACTTAGCCCCTCTCCCTGTTTTTTATCGGTAATCGCGGAAGTGATTGTGCGGTTATTTATATTTTTCGAATAATTGAAAACGCCCAGCGTAGGCCGTAATATAAAGTAATACAATAGCTTTAGACAATATTATATTACTATATAGATAAGTGATTTTCACGAATGAATTAGTTTAAATATTTTTCTTATGAAACACCGATAGAATTAGAAAAAATGTACGAGTTCATTTTGAAAATGCCGCCCCTACTAAGTGCCGCTCTAAGCAGGTGTCTAGTCCGCCTATACCTTGAGCCGGCCCTGATTGTTTGCGCGTAAGATTATGAGCCGTCCGACGAGGGTGTGAGAGTGAGCACCGAAAATTTATATTATTTCAACCGTGCCTACGAGGTACGAAGTTTACCGCGGTGGTTAGTCCTACAATGATATCGATATTGTTCTACACACGCGCGGGTTTGTAGTATTCACTGTCGTTTACGAAGGACAATAAAATAGTTCGCGCGAAAAACGTTATTTTTGTTCCTTTTGGCCAACGGAGCGCGGAGTGGCCTTATACCGCGTATGCTTATATTTATTGCGCGATACGCATGTGTACACCACGCGCGGAACGCCAAAAAAAAAAAAAAAAGGAAAGGGAAAATTAAATTTTTTTTTCCGGACGCCAATATAATGTATGTATACGCGCGCGAGGGTAGAATAAGGAAATACAGTAACCTAACCTGTACGTACGTAAATTAAACGATCCCCCCCGACCGTGCTCGACCGCTCTCCTTTTACACGTGTACGCAGCCGTACACACACACACACACACACGATATATTTCTTCCTTCGTCCCATAAAAATACATATTTATACACGCGCACTGTAAGAGTCGATCTCGCAGCGCACAGACACACATACGCACGCACGCACGCGTGCAAATATAGGAAACAAAAACTGCATTCTACGCGCACTGGCTACACTCTCGGCGGCGTACAAGGGGTCACACACGAGTCGAGAGGGCGCACGCACGCACTTCACAATGGCATTTTAAGTGTACACGTAAAATAAAAGAATACATTATACGTTACGTGCGCCCGCAACGCTACACGTATACCTACGTAGGAGGCGCACCGCGATGATAACGCGAATGTCGCGGCGGCATAACTTTGCGAGTACACGGCAATTGTATTTTTTCGATTTTCCGTTTTTTTTTTTTTTTTTTTTGCGCAAACCGCAAGCTACTGAATTAAGTCGTTCCGAAACTGTATAATACGTGCGCGTACATTTTTATATACGTATAAACGCACGCACGCACACGTCTATGTAAATCCCCAGCCGGCTGCGAAGCCGGTCAGCGATAGCGGTGCACGTGTACTTTTTTTTTTTTTTTTGTATTATAATGTTTATGGCGTCTCTACGCATCGGTAAAAACGTTATATGTTTATATATATATATATATATATATATGTGGCCATGAGTACAATTAGAATAAATATATATTGATTAACATGTTTGACGGAACGTGTTTATCACCGGAGAGAGAGAGAGAGAGAGAGAGAGAGAGAGAGAGAGCACTACATTATAATATGTACAAATAAAACGATAATTTGTCCGATGACGTTTCGACGAGCCAACCGTCTATTGACCGAACGGTGTTAGAAACTCGGCGGATGGAAAACGTGAAAAACCGAAAGCCTAGACGAAAATAGAGGAACATAAACTCGTCGTAAGTAATTGCAAAAAAGTTGTGCATCACATGCACGGAGAATAAATCTTGCAGAAATTCCAAATATATCCATTAGTGCGCGTTCTATGGACGTATAATGCGACGACAATATACGATGACGATCATTGGTGTCAACGTAGAACGCGCGCTACACATAATTAATATTGATGAAGATTATACAACCGCATATTACACGCCGAATCGGTCGAAGAAAACAATTACTGCCATATCGTTAATGACACGTTAGTTGGGTGCATAATCATATTCACACGATTTTTTGGACGCGCGTACTACGCGCATTCGTTACTCCAATAACAATACGGTCCTTGACGGATATTGTTAGCTAGGGGCGTGCGCGCGTGTTTTCCTAATCGTTTCCGTACGTTATTAGTTTTAAATATTTTTTATTCATTTATTTTTCCACACGGTTCAACAAAGCATTCAGTACTGCTGCAGCTGGTTTACAATTATTATGTTTGGAGTATTTTTTTCCCTTTCGCGTGTAATACATATCGTATGCACACAACAGCATTGACATGCCGACAAATATTTAATGGCCATTATTATACAACCGTCCGTCACATTACTAATCCGTCATATTTTTTTCTCCCGTCGCGCATACGTTCGCATATTTTATCATTTGTGTATGGAATGATTTTCTAGTGCAACGCGATCGAACCGGTATCATTGCGGTCGGTCAGTCGAATGCGTTTTGTTGTACGCGAAAGAAAGAAATAAATGAATACCGAGGACGGTACCAAACTTGGCGTTTCTAGTTTTTTTTTTCTCGCTCCGAAATATGACACACAGGAGGGGTAGCCCCCGAGCGCACCCGGACGTCTATGACTAGTTTTTGCGCCGACCGGACAAATTGAAACGCTCGAGCCAAAGACTCCATAAGGTCACGACGGCTGATGAATTTTTTTTTTTCTTGTCACCGCCACTGCCGTTCTTCTCGGCCGCCACCAATCAATTATAAGCACAATGCAATACCGAAACAAAAGAACGAAATTCTCAAAATGTTACGAACGGTTGGCGGCACATGGCTTGTGTGGGGAGGGGAACCAATTCTGTATTCTACGTCCACTCAGGCATACGAGTATTTGTATACACGTGTGTACGCATACACATATAAGAGTAAAAAATGTGTATAAATTAAAAAAATGCGATTGTGCTCTTACCTTGTGATCGTGCTGGAGGAATTGTGCGCGCGTCTGTACGTGCGCAGGCATTCCCGGAATCCTGTGGCGGACGAGTGAAGCCGAGTGACGTCTTCTTTCCGATGACCCGCAGTCCCGTCGTTTTCGCACAAAAGCTCGGGCCGCACGGTTACCCTTTGAGGGGGGGGGTAGTAGGGAAAGGGGGGATGACTTTACACAATAATTACGTATATAGATTCCATATTTACAATTGTCAATTGTTATGCATTTATTATTATACTTTCTATATAATGAAAAAAGCGACATTCTTACAGTTACATTATTTTTATATTATGTATAGAGGATAATTTACAATATTATATTATGTTGAACACAACTAGAAACAAACACGATGTTCGCGGACGTCCGCCGCGACAGTAGTATATATAATATAATAATAAGTAATATATATATTTATATATATATATATATATATATATATATATATATATAGGGGAGGACATAAAGAAAAAAAACGAAAATTACATTTATATTTATATAATAATATGTACAAAATAAAAACGTTAAAAAATATGGCGACGAGGGGGTAAAAATTAAATAAAACGATAAGGAAAATTAATGATTACTCGTATATAATATAGGTAGGGTGTGTGTGTGTGTGTGTGTGTGTGTGTGTGTGTGTGTGTGTGTGTG
>NW_020273333.1:0-45674 GCF_003268045.1 Sipha flava
ACACACACACACACACACACACACACACACACACACACACACATATTGTAGAAAATATACTCGACAATACACGTGCGTTTTTTATATTGCATGTATACAGTACATGGGCATTCCTCAATCAAATTTTTACGTCGAGACCGTCGCGGTATGATGATATGTATATATTAAAACGAATTAATTATTCTTGTTCGTGTACGATTTCAACTAAATATTTTACAAACAGACCGTGCATAAATTACTTTTTAATTTTGAAATCGCGTTATAACTTAATCTGATGCGCATAATATAATAATGCATATTGTATAACGTATTAATGCGTATAATAAATATATCGTGCACGTTCCGGGAAGCATACAATTTGGACCGTAAATCATCTGGTATACGCTGGTACGATCTCGTGCGGCACACACGAACGGATTAAAAACGATGAAACTACATTAATATAATTACAAATCAATATTAAACACTTAATAACGAATAAGACGGGTCCGTCATGGCGTGCGTATACGTGTTTATCCTATACGATTTTTGTTCGACGAGAACAGGTTATGTTGGAATAATCGAGTGCGGTTTTCGAGCGAGAGAATAGTTTTCCGGATATTTCGAATGCACGCATACGAAAAAAGCGGTCGTCGCGTGTACGAGAATAAATCATATCGGTCGGGTAGCGTTGCGTTCGTTTCGACTGGGTCGTACACGCGTTCGGCTCGCGGAAACGGTTGTCTCGCCGATGTCAACGGTGTCCACGTACCCAGTGGCGTATACATAACTTTTGTATAGGGGGGGGGATCAGTTGCAAACAAATTACTATGGAAGGACAGTTCCTAAATCTAAGTACCTGCACATTTAAATAATAAATAATAAAAGATACATAGGATGTTGAATGTGTCAAAATAATATGATTTACAATAAATCCTTGCAATACTTTTTTGTTTGCTTATAATTGCCTAACATTAAGAACACTATTTTATACAATTTTAAAAAGGCCTATGAGGGGGGGGATCAGACCCCCCACATCGCCCCTCTTGTATACGCCCTAGCGCGTACCTCCGTCCCGGTGCCGTCGTGTGACGCGATCCACGCCCGAACCGGTTGCCTAGCGGAAAACGCGTACGGAACGACGTAAGCCGAATTCTTTTCGCCCGATTGCGGTGCGGTGTCGTAAGGTGAAAAAAAAGAAATAGGAAAAAAAACGAAAAAATCGTACGCCGCTGCACCCGAGTAATGGCGATCGTCCGACGCTCCGCGGGGATTCCGATCGGGGCTATACCTATGCCGGTGCGATCGTGCGCGTGCGTGCGCGGGCGGCCATGCGTGCGCGATTGATTTACGACGACGGGCCGGTGAGTTACGGCCATGTTGTGCACGCGGCGGCGGCGGGACCGTGACGTCATCGCGCGCGCAGCCGAAAACGAAAACCGTGAGAGAGACGGTTGGAGACGCGCGTTCGCCGTGTCCGTTTCGAAAACTCGTGTTCGTCAAAACGTCTGAACGTTAGTGAAAAAATGTACGAAATGCGTTGATCGTCGACGATTCGTATTGCATTATGTGTGCTAGTACGTGCACGGGTTTCGTGCGGAAGACCCCGTCCTGCAATCGTAATCGAGGACGCGTGCACTTGGTCCGAACGGAGATCCCGAGTCCGCCGGGCGACCGCAACGAGGATCATCCGTCGGACGGCGTACCCCCGATCCGCAACGGCGACATCGGCAACAGCAACGATGCCATACGCCGGACCGATGGACACCCTTGTTGTTGCACTGATGGCGGTCATACAAACGTAATCGACGATTGCTGCGCGGTGCACGAGATTTTTTCAAACGACGTCGGTCCGCAAACGTTTCGTATATTGCCGCGCGATCGGAGTGTTTTTGTTTGCCGCGTGCACAGGGCACCGTTAATGTCAGAAGGGACGAGATTTACTCTCCGAGCCCACCCCTTCGGGTTAGAGGTGTACCTGGAGGACGGCACCGCGATCGCGGCAGTAGATTTCGATACGTGCGCGGGAAAGCGCGGGGGCGAGAGAAGTGTAACGTGTAACGTCGCGGAGAAAGAACGAAAAGCCGTGCCATTTGGACACGTTCCACGGGCCAAAGTAAATAATTGAATTTGCGGACAAACGCGTTCGCTCGCAAGCGTGTGCGTTTAAGTGGGATGAACCCATTTATTCGTACACACATATATACCGTACGTATATTTATTTAACGACGACGGCGCGGACGCAATTAACCAAGATTATGTGGAAAACGGGGAGCGGTGCAGCGGTCAACGACGAGACGCACCTTCCGTTCAATGAAAGTCGTATAATCCGATTAAGAACTCTCGGCCCGCCAGGCTACGGCGGTGGTACGCACCTGAACGGCGAGTATAGGTGTTTCCTTCGACCGGGGCAAGGATTCCACCTCTTCGGTCCGTCGATAAATTTCACGGCCGCGGTGGACCCTCGGCGCGATTCGACGATGCCGAACGTACATCGTACGCGACAAACGCCGCGGGTTAACGCGCGCGGCGCCGGTAATGGTACTCGAGTGGAACTAACAACTTTCGTGCCGGCCGCAAAGCTTTTTTGTTAATTGGACGTAAACATTTACGCCGCGGCCGAAAATCGAAATCTATTACAAACCGCATCGGACTCGCGCGCTCACGACGATAAATTTAATTACCGTTCCGCCGGCGATCGGCTGTAATGGGCAGAGATAATCGCAACGCAAATGCGTTCGATCCGACGAATCACGTGTAATACGTGCGACGGGGAGGAGGCACCGCGCGCGCGAATAAAATATTGTATCGTAACGCAGCGGCCGATAGAGCCGACCGCATAAGTACACGCGACAACAGTGCATTATTAAAGGTTTTATTGTTTTTTTAATTCGTACGTCTCTTACACAGACCTCGGCGTCCGCATCATTTTGTAATGCATTCGTTCGCGGTAGCAAAAATAAAATTACGGCAATAGTACACGTACAGGACCGTTCACCGCTGGTTTTTAAAATATTTAAATTTTTTAATACATTTTTGTCCTTGTGAACTGTAAAATCCCGATTATTTAATTAGATACCTACCAAACAATTTTATTTTGCCTAAATGTGTATCATAATATAGGAACGTAGTCGGCGGACTGTGTGTCTCAGTACTGATTTGGGGAAACAACTATTATCAGTCAATATTTAAAATTTCCCCTTCCCAGGTAAGTCTCGGAAGTCGCATCAGGTTCACCGCAGTACACACATACACACGTATATATGCATATCTGATGTCGAACGATAGGACGTCTTAATAAACTCGAGCGTTCGAATTGTTTACCATAACATGGTAATGTATACGTGTGCGTATATGTGTGTACTATGCGCAAGTAGTAATGCGAGTACGTGAATACGGGTAAACGTATAAATAAGTTACCGCCACCGTTCGGCGCGTTGAAAACGTTATTAAATTATACGCGTTCGTATCGGAAACACAACATCTATGTACGCCGAACACCTGTAAACTGTTGTGCGCCATAAATCTTTGGAATCGGAATAAAAACGAGAACTGTTATAACGTACAAGTGCACATAAAATCTTGGAAATATTCATTCGTTGTACGATAACTGTAAATTCACGTGAAGAAGACGACGATAACGCCGACGCGAGCAGCGGTGGGTCCGTTATATTGTCTAGTACAGCCGTTTCAACGGGAACCCTTCGGGTGAACAAACGCGTTTATATATAGTTCAACAAACGGAAGAAAAACCACCTCGGACGCTATTGTGTACTGCACCAGTGTGTATAATACGGTTTTTATACGTGTGTGATCGAGAGGAGCGCATGACGTCCGATTCGGGGTGTATTATCTTCACCTCGTTGAAAACCGAATCTATTTAACCGTACGAACACGCTCCCATCCGGTGTTGTTCTCGCTGACGCGACTCGGTCGTGTCGAGACGTTCGATTCCGTTGAACTCCCTGCTAGGGGACGTATATATATTTAAGTGTATACATGTGTGTGTGTGTACAAAATGTGATACGAGGTACCCGTACCCCGAACTCTTCAAACCATGGATTTAACCTTGCATACCGGTATAAGATACAATATAGATATTATTTATTCATGGGTTTTTAAAGAAATTTCACGATTTTCGCGTCGATTCTCTAACGTTCCGTAGTAGGTGTATGAAATATACGACGTTAAGCAAACATTCGTGGAACACTGCATACTATACACACATACAGGTACGTTACGTGTACACACACACACACACACACACACACGCACTATTATATGCGATATTCGCAATATGAACGGAGAATTTGCATAATTGAACGCGTGCTGTACGCGCGCAGAAACGAGATGTATTCGGTGGAAGGTGCGTGCGCGTAAATGCACGATTTAAATAAAATAACTCGTACCACGCGGGGTTGATTTACGGTTAAGAGGGATTTAGCTCACCGGCGGCAGTGATGTTTTGTTATTATTATTCAGACTTCTGGCGGGTTACACGTAAACGTACCAACACACACACACACATATTATATTATAAATACGTTTTATACCAACAAATTGGATGCCGGAGAGCTATGCGCGCGCGTGCGTGTACATGAGGAACGCGAGGAGAGGGACAACGATGACGACGTAACGCGCGGGCGGACGGGGTGACCGGTAGGGTGTAGACCAGGGGGAAATCGGCCAGACATTGTGCTCCCGAACCAATTAAAGTAACGGCATAAATTTTCAGCTCTCGCGACAACCCAAGGAGTATATATACAACGCGCAGTGTATGCGTATATACGTGTACATTTGCTCTGAGGAGGAATTTCGCCGGAGGGGCTTCGCGCGCGCACCAGCACGAGGGATGGTTTATGCACACCGTCGCCCGTACCCCTCTCGACATCCACTGGTGACCCCGGGGAAAAGAATTAAATTACCGCCCCCGCACCGATATTAATATATACTCGCAACGGATACACCGGAAAAGACGTACGTGACGAACGGCGATGACTTCGCGACGGGGTGGAAGCACCGCTGTTTCCGAATCGGCCAAACGAACCGGATATTCGAGGTGTCGTTCGAACACATAACTGGTGGAATAGGGCGCGGGTTTATTATTTTTTTTATTTTTTTCTCATTTTCGAGATCAACGTTCCGGCACGTAGGTACGTACACCGTGGCGGCGTGACGCGACTTTGTTTCGACGGATCGTACAACGTAGCGAATTCCGTTCGATGTATAAGTGTATAGAGAATATCGTAAGACATTGCTGCTGAACGGTCCACGTTTTCACAGAGCGGAAAAATAGCGCGTCAAAAATCCAGTGACTATCCAATGAGTGCTTCTTTCGCAAGAGCTAATTCGACATGCGTATGCTCTGTCATAATTACGTATATTGCCTTAGACTATTGTACATTTTGTGTAGGAGGTATGTATTGCAAATAAATCAAACAATAATAATGACGAGTATAGTGTATAATTAAGTTAGATTTAACATTTCTAAACACTCAAAACGAAAAAAGTGGAGATCAAGCGATAGAATGTGTTCATTATTCGGAATTTCGATTTCAACCACGAACCATATAGGTATAAGTGGTAGTGCGCAAGAAACCGTTAGTAAAATACGAGTATATTGTTCGTACATATAATTATAATTAAACAGACGCGGCGCATAATTTGATTTTATATTCCATGTACATATTATGTACAAACGAATTCTAAGTGTTTTTATTCAACATACACATAACCTATAGAGATGTATATATATATATATATATACATACAAACACGTTTCTCGTGCGTACGTTATACTAATGTTGGGCATCGGAGAGAATACGTTTTTCTTGAAAATTATCGATTTTAGTAAACGCAGTTCGATTAATGCGACGCAAAAGAGTAAACTTTAATTAGTTTCAAAACTTCGTAAACGCCAACGCCGTTCGACCATATTGAACAAGACAAGAATGCGATGGGTGCGACGTTAAACGTTACGCGGGTCCTGCAGCGGCGCACGATATATGTATACATTGTTCGACGAGAAATTTGAATTTCGATCGACTCGTAAAAATGTATCGATAATTTATTAAATGTGAATATACACGCACACTTGGCCGCCGCGATGCGAGGACAACCACTATTATTATTATTGTTAAAATGGTGGTACGAATACATTATTACAAAATTGTACTCCTAGAAATAATTAGTCTTCATATATAATTATGACATCATTCGAAACATGATGTATTATGATCAAAACGTTTTTGATGTGTGTACGGACAATTATATTATTTCGTTTACTGCACGATGATGAATTCGTTAAATATTAATGTATATAGCGCGAGTGAACGGAATCTTACCGGATCGGTTCGATGACAATTAACAATATCTATTACGATTGAGCGCATTGTCGAACGGTAATAATAACGTTAACTACTTATTAGACCACTGGTTGTTCTCTGAACGAAAAAATCGTAATTAATCGGTAAACGAGTCGTAAATTACTAGCAGATATCACATGCAATATAATAATACACGCACTTGTGAATATATTTTATGTAGGTACGGCGTAATATTTTATATTAATTTATGTATAAAAACTGTTTATTTATTATGAATGTGTGCTCGGATAAAACGTTTCGCGTACATGTAATACATAGGTACACGGAGGCAAAGAAGTCCGAGTGACTTATATATATTTATATATTCCATAGGACAAAATGTGTGTGTGTGTGCCTTTGGAAAAAACTAGTTTTAAGACCGTCGCCATGTTATAAAACAGTTTATCATATTATAAGCGGTGGCAGAGCAGTGACGATGAGAGGGAGGGAAACCGGTCGTGTAGGTACGACGACGACGACGACGACGGGTTAACATATCTCTAGTCGTCGCTGGAGAGCCGCAGCCGCAGTCACCGACGTTCATTGCCTGAAAGCTGCCGCTCCCATCGTTGCCGCGCGCGCCATATGTAATTATAATGTAATAATAATAGAATGGAAAAAAAATAATAATAATAAAACGTGTAAATGTTGCACGTAGGCGCACTGAATGCGAAAAAAAAAACCAATAAAGATGTGTCACACCGAATTTTTCGACGTTCACTTTTTTTCCCACCCCGCCGGAGATCACGAGATTTCCGTACGTTTGGCGAACGTCTCGCGAGCACATAACGGTGACGTTAAACGACAGTTATTGTGCGGATAAAACGATCGGGTCACGGGAAATCTCCTACAAAGGACGACGGTGGAGGACAACCGAAGCGCATCCGTGAGAACGTATTTATGGAGTGCTCTGGATCGGCGCGCAACATTATAACACTGTTATTATGTAATTTATAATACATATATACGTGTAAACGTTTCACGTGCGTATGAATAGGTTGTACACGTCGCGGCAGTATCCTCTAGACGCGACGAGAAGGACGATAAAATACAAAGCCACGAGGTTGTTTTTATGCAACACATTACGTCGAGGAGAAATTGATTTTTTTCCCCTCCGTTTACCGATCGTGTAATAATATTAAGTCGTTACGATATATCCTGGTGGTATGCATGCAGGTACACGTAGGTACAAGCGTGCGGCTCAGGGTATCATGATCAACAACAGCATTATCCGACGTAGATAAAAAGTAATAACGATATTAAGGCGCGCGGACGGAGCGAAAAGAAAATCTACAAGGAGTATTGCGTTCGTTTTGTTTCAGGATATTATTATTTTTTTCCTTTATTTATGTTACGAACCCACCGCGGAATGTTTATGTGACGGAATCCGAAAGCCACGATGCACCGCGCTCTCGCAACTCAATAATATGCACTATACGCTTTTTGATGAACATTTTCTCACCAATTTATCACGATTCACGATTTATTAAAATATTCGCAGGACGGAGCGGGGTTCGGTGGTGGCGGACCGTAACGCGTATATTTACCCGTGGCTCGCGTCCTGCCCACCGACCGGTGCATAATGTATGCCTCCAGAGACGTCTCATTTACACTGCCACCGCCGAGGTCGGTACACTTTATCATACATATTGTATTCACGCACGCGGTAAACCAAACCCGAGGATAGATTTGCATTCCGTACGCGAACGTTATTTATGACATTCGTGGAAGTCAAAATCCTATAAATTTTATATCGACAGGGGCATCTAAGTTTACAACTAAGTATAATACCGTATACTTCCCCGTGCAGTTTTTTTTTCATCTTCGTTTCGATAAATAATACACATCATGTTCTGAGAATTTAACAGGTACTATACTTATTAAATATGTAATATACGTGCGCCTGTTTGTTTATTATATATTTGTAATACGTCTTGTACGCGCTGCGGTATGTATCTGATTTAAACATGTACATGTATATTGGGCTTAGGTTCTTTTGGTAAATAATTATATTTCGTTTTCTTACTCCCTCTATTTCATTCCGGGATTCAAGTAATTATTACTTTTTCTTGCGGGTTTAAAGGTCTTATTTAAGGCAAGCCACCGCCCGGATTTATGCGCCGAGGAGTGAGAACCTCATCGTAATTTATACACGGAAATTATAATAAGCAAATTGGTTATATCTGATGGTAATAAACTATAAAGGACTTGCATACTAAACAGCAGGACGCGGGGATCGCCACCGCCGCCATTCGGAGACCGGAGTTGTATTATATTAGCGAATCGTATCTTTGCGCGATTCGCGTTCGTTAGCAACGAGGGGTTGTCCGCGGCTGCGATACATTAGAACTTAATCCGGCGCGACAAGAGCGCCGAAACAAAGAGATATAAGACGCCCGCGTGTGTCGCGCGATTAACGGGATGACCGTCGCCGATTGGAACGTTCTTGTTAATGCGTATAAGCAGACAGTAGTATACGTATTGCACGATATTTAGTTTAAAATGAAAAACATAATAAACAGATGATTAAATAAAAACATACTCGAACTGCACGACGATATTATGTTTGAGCATTTAACGCTTCGTTGTTGACGGTGCGAAAGTGCTATTAAATTTTTTCTCTACCAACGTAGTTGTGTGCGTTAATCAGTAGTGTACGCATGCCATGTAAAACGCTGTGTTTACAAAAACACTACACAATTTAATACTAATAATAATAATAATAATAATAATAATATACATGATAATCTGATTTTCCGAGCGACTACCTGCTTCGAGGCCAATTATACCGAGCTGCGTTGCTATTATATTACACGTCGTACTTACGTTAGGTGTACCGAGGCAAAGGAGCTTGGAGCGCTGAAAACAAGCTTCTAACGACAACAATGTACGTATATAATACACGAAACGTCTTATCTCGCGTATTATATGAACACGACTACTGCTGCTGCTGCTGCTGCGTATATACACTCGACGGACGGTTGAATTCAACCGAGTACGGCATAATTATAAATAGGTATTGTTATTAATAATTATCGAACTCGCCGCTATCTGCACACAGCAATACTGCGTTAAACTTTGCGGAGACAAGCACATCCAAGCAGCGAATCCCCGTAACTCAAGTGCAACTGTTATTATTACCAGGCAGTGTCGACCGAATTCTCTCGCGTATATTTACACGCAACTAAAGTTAGCGACAGTGTTTCAATGACGTACACACATTATACATTATATCGAAGTATACGCATCTTTTGTGGGGTCCCTCTTACCGTCAAACATATTCTCACTGAACGTAGCGCGTATAATACGGAGAGAGTTGAACTGCGGATGGATCCTACCACCTGGCTGAAATATTAAGTTCTGAACCAGACAATGTCGTCAAGCTCAGTCAATTTTTTACAGAATCACACCTCATCGACCTCCTGTAACCAACCACGTCACTAACCTTTCGTCCGTCAAAAATGCCGATGAAAACCCACAAGCATACAAATCTACACCGAATTATATATATCATGCACCTTTTCTTTTTATGATTTTATGAACATATGTGTTTAAATATTTTCCTTTTTACTGATTCCATTTTATTTCTACATTAGGTCTATAACTATTGTAACGTCCAAAGGCCATAGAAGCCGCGGATTATGTTAAAAAAAAAAAAAACATACGCATATTTACGTAACACGCATTACAATAAATTTAAAAATATAAAATATACAAGTGCATCCAGAATACGGCATATGTATATGAATATACATGTTGTTGCAACAGTTTTACAGTTCTGGAACGAAAATATTAAGGTGATGAAATCGTCGCACGACCCGTCGGGGCGAAGGTTACGACGGTACACATATTGGTATGAATAAAGTTGAGCATTACGTACATACTTTTCGTTGCATGTGTTTAACTGATTATGACTAGAGCATACGCAAACAGAATAAAAGCACTTTTCCGTATTCACGCACATAAGTACAAATTTACATATTATTTTACATCTGGCATCGTTGAGTTATAGATGCATAACAACATTTAGTTACGCGTTCAAATTGCGTAAGTCGTTTATCGATTAGAATGAGTTTTTAAAATGGGAATTTTATCAAATCAAGTGTATTTGTGTGCGGCTAATTTACAGTGTAACCGTGAAATCACAGTGAACACGTGTACTATCTATTTTCTGGTGTTGGATATTATTACATAATACATTTTATGACCACCGCGTGTGTTCGATCGGAAAACGCACAAATACATAATATGCTGTTCATACGTGTTTGATGTGTACAGACGGTATTGCGTTTTAATACTTGCCGATATCCAAGAACGAAAATGACCGGTCGAAGGGATTCACCACAACGCGTCATGGAAAATTACCCGCAGCGCAATCGTTTACAGGAAGTCGTTGGAAAATTTGATTTCGTTTGCTGTACGAGAGGTATACAATCTCGCGTACACTCTCCTGCGCGTAAAAGTGACTATATGCGCGTGTATACGAACTAAAACGTCCGTAAAGACGCGAGGGAGTTCTAAGTTGTACGAACACTGCACCCGCGGTAGTTCCTTGGAATTGAATTAGAGCACTTTCATCCTTAGGTCATCGTCGTAATGCGGGTGCAGAGTAAAACGCTTTCCGGAGCGTTTGAAACCGTGCTAGCGGGATATAATACGTCCCGGAAACTTTTAGACAAACTTCTCAGACTTTGGGTCGAACGCCCGTACAACCGCTAATTCGCTCCGAGTAACACCTACACGTGCACATATAATGTAACACGCTCATACTTTCTATATATATATATATATCAATTTGGCCAAACGGTAACAAAAACAAAGTGTTCGTGTTTCAAACTCTCGGAAGTGGTTTTTTTTTGCTGTAGTACGACAGCATATCACCGCCACTGTTATATATTTTACACATACGATTTTACCGTCTCGCGGATTTTATTTATTCACAAAAAATTCTACGTGACTGCGGATATATAATAAATGTATATAGAAATTTCTCGTTCAGCGGCGACTGGTGTTAAACGTAACAAAAAAAAAAATCCGCCGGTGCATAAATACGTTTGATAAAATATGTACAGGTATTAGGTGTATATATATGCGCGTCGGCGTGAGGTCGGCGGCGAATCTAAATACGCGAATCCGGCGGGGGCAATAATTCCGGTTGATTTATTCGCACCTCGTAAACGAGTTTTTGGCAATACGAATAATGCGTGCCGGGCCGGGGATCGGGGTGAGGTGCAGCAGTACTGCGCCTTATCGGCGGAGTCCTGGTAAACCACCCCGCTGCCGCCCGGCACTCGAGCACCGACGACGCACACGCTTTCACCTTCTCTCACCCGCACACCACTACCCTTCACCATCAAAACCCTCACACTCTATCTATCTCACTCTCCGGCGTATGCACCACTACCACCAACACCATCGCCATCCACTCAAAATCCAATTAAACTTGACCGATAAATCAACCGGCCGCGATAGTTAATAATGTTGTGCGGCGAGCGGGAAAGGGTATGTGTATATATAATATATACCGCGGAGGGACAAAGAATATATAAATATATGAATGCAACAGAGTTACGGATCGTGACAAAAATAAAAGCTCCACCAGTGTTGTATATATATATACGGTACAATCTGTGTGTGTATATAAATGTACTGTGTATACACCTCTTCAGATACACACACATACACACACACACACACACACACACACACACACACACACACACATTTATGTATGTATGTGTAGGTGTAGTGTACGCCGTGGGTGGAATGGACGTGTATATTCTAAAAACGTGACAAAAATTATGTGAAACACGTTTTAAATTAACAGGGAGCAAGCGACGCACGCGCGTCGTGCTCGGCGAAACGGAATGGAAAAAAAAGGAATCGTCGTGCGTGCGACCCGACGTAGTGCGGGGGAGAGATAATGCGCGCAGGGCCAATAAACATAACGAGCCAACCCTGTCCTTAGTCCGCGCCACCCGGCCTGCAGCACGGTTTGCACCCCTGCGCTCTACTGGTGCTGCCGCTTGTCTTATTTTTAATTGGCTTTGTACAAACCTCAATGGAAAAATAAAGAGAGAACTTCTACCACCACCCCTCACTCGTAAGATCACCCCCTCATCGTCCCGCTCGTGGATAAATTCCGACGGAGTTTTGTTTTGTTTTTTATTTTTTTATTTTTATTTTTTATTTTAATCTCGAAGACACAAATATATATATATATATATATATATATTATAAGAAAGGCTCGAATAATAATATCGTTACGGCGAGTATAGATTAGCAACAGCCACCGCCGCTGCAGCCGTTGAAGAGGGTAGGTATGTAAATTCGGGATCGGTGAACGATAGCGATAAAAAAATTACGCGCTTAAAGATGAGCGCGAAGCTGCATTACGGGTCCCTCGGGTCTGACTGACGACGCCGGCGGCGTCTTTCCAAACGACGCGTTTACGAATGGATAAACGCGCGCGAGTGCAAAATAAATATATTTTTATATACAAAATGATCATATAAATAAAAATAATACACCCGGAAAATCATTTATATTCGTGCGCGGCGACATTTGCCCTTCGTTCTACGTCCCTGCAGCATTGGCGACGCTTGCACGTATACATATATATATACATAAACGCTTACACTTCTAGCCACGTCGTTAAATATATTGTGTCTAAAAACGTTGCCGAGAGATCACGTGCATACTATACATATACATTTATAAAAAAAAAAAAGCTGCTTTTAATTCCACTGTATATTTATCGCTGTCTTTACGAGTCCCTGGTACGCGATCGCGTACAATTATACGCACGCACCGAGAAAAAAAAAACTAAAACGAAAAGAAACGCACTGTGCGAGTTACTTTACAAGACACACGCGCCCCGACGGTTCGCATACCGTTTGCAGCTTGTTTGATAAATAATAATTATAAGTAAACACTCATTAACTTTAGGAGAATGAAGAACAAAATTATAATTTAACGTACTTAGTTACCATTGCAATCAATGTAGATGTAAAATTATGATCAGGTAGAATCTTATTAGGTCAAAATCACCGAGTAACCGAGTAATGAGTAACAAGTTGCAGTAAAATTGGGACACGAGAATTGGTAATTATTATCATAATTTTTCAACAGATTCTTGAATACCATCAACGCGTTCTTTCGGTTTGTTCCGTTGACCCATAGACAAATATATGCCCATTTTTTTTTCTTAAAGTTCACGAATGTCAACGAAGGGTTTACCACGAAGTTTATTCGCTTCGACAAATCGATTTCTATCTTGAGACCGAAAAACGTTCTTGTTCGTTTGAAGTGGTTTTATTTAGAACTCCCCTTGTCGTCCGTTTTCGATATATTATCGATCCAATCCGCAATCGTCGGTATCTCTTTTATTGTCGTTTTCATTTTTCGCGATCCGGTATACGTTCAACGGTATCGCGTCCCGTCGATGAATTCGCCGACGCCATGACGGTACGCGCCGCTACAGTTGGTCGGATGACCTCGGTCGCGTTGCACGCGCATTGTATCGTACGCATGCGCGCAAGCACAAAAGTGTACCGTGCAAGCTTAGAGTTTTCTACCGTGAAGATCGTAACGAGACGGCGGCCCCCGACGTTGTACACCGCACGTGTGTGCGCGCGCGTCTTATATTTTTATGACTTAATTCGCCGTCACTGATACCCTATAATTTACGGTAGAACGGTGGTCTCGGCCTCTATAATCAACGCGGGGTGGTAGTCTCGGTCCCGACGTCGTATTACGTATTGAAACATTATGTATTTATGTACACATTTTTCGGGGATCGCTCGCGGGTCGCATATCATCCATACAGGTACATTACGCGCGATATAATTATATACGCGCGTGCGCGCGTTCGTGTATAATAATATATTTGTCAATACACGACAGCATTCGTGTACCTGCGCGGAGCCGTAATCGAAAAATAATACGCGCGCGAACACCGTTAACGCGCGTAACATGATTATCGTTTTTAAACGAGATCGCGAATTCTAATATGTAAAGTAATAATAAGCGTGGAACCCGAATCGATCCGACGAACGGACCCCGACCCCGTTCATTATAGACCCGTTTCGTTCGCCCGAAACGCGAACAGGCCGTAGTTCACACGCGCGCACAGGTATGAGTAGTCGCAGTACGACCGCCATAAAAATAAATTGCATTATTACTGCTACAGCCACCGCGCGCCGGAGCTGTCGGCCCATCGAGTCGGAAGTCCGCAACTGTTTGGTACGCTCGCCTATTACGTTCCGGATTTACACTGGCCTACGATCGTCACGTAGATTATTCGCCTGAGACGTTTGAACTTGGACTTGCACACGTGCCCCCCCCCCCCGCATGGTGTTTATTTCGTAATATTGTTAACGAACTCCTTGGACCGTTATTCGACGCGTTATCCGTGTTACGCGTATACGCTTCATGTCATGCAATCGTATACGACGAGCTCCGGCGGAGCAATTAAAAAGGATATTACTACAGTTACACCAACTACACAAAGGTATACGTCAGCGTTATACCGTTTCCTGTTTTGGAACATAAACAATACAACGAACACATAATATCTATTCGAATACCACTAACTCGTCGACAAATAACGGCTGCTCGTTTGAAACATCGACGAAACGTACTAATCACTGCGTACACACGCATCAAAAAAGTATTTTTAAGGGTCAATATAGTTTTGAGCACTAAGCCGCATGTTTTAACTTATTTGATTTCGTTCAATATGTTGGCCTCAACAACGGTACCGATCGAATTAAATGTATTTAAATTAATATTGTACGAATAAATTTAATTGAATACCATTAGAATTTAGAACGATTGACCGCTTCCACCTAATACATATATATATATACATTTTATGCAGTAATTGCTTCAATTTAAAATATTGAAAGAATTTCCGAGCGAAGTCGGGTAATTCAGCTAGTAGTAAATATAATTGAAGATATAATTCGTCGACCCGGCCTCGTTTTATTCAATTTAAATCTTAAGGGCGGTCAACACATGTGCGTATCAACATTGCTCCTTTGTACGGGCCCGACGTTTATTCGACGGAAATCGCAAAGCTTTCTCGTGGCCACGCGTAAGAATTGGAAAACAGAAAACAAATATGTGTTAACGCGAACCGTTTCATAGCAGGTCGGAATAGGTCGACGGGGCGAGTAGAACTACGCGGTAACCGCGTTGACCGAACGCGACGTACCTACGCGAGGACGACGAACCCATACGCGGCGCTCGCGGAGTCGGGGACGGTTGCCGATGCGTTGGCGACGACTGTGTCGAGGTGACACTACACGACCCGTCTAATACATTCAAACGATGGTCATACCGTGCAACGGTAACCCTTACGAGTCGAGTGACAAATGTTTGTGTCCGACATTGGGTGTTGGATCGATTCCCGCTGAAAGTCGGTACTTTTGACCCGCCTCAAAGGAGTATCCAACGTCGGACGCACGTTGCACTTAACATTTGATATACACGACGCGTAGTCCTGTGTCCAGTCTGGAATCGGAGCCGTGACCATGTGAAACGTTTTGAAGTTTTTTTTTTCTTTTTATTATTTACTAGTTTTAACTTTGATCCGGGTAAGTTATGGGGACTCGAAAAATGTCGATCTTAATCATATCGGATCGCACGTATTACGCGATCGGTCGCGAGGAACGGAGAGAACGATTGTTACGGCGCGGGCGGTACGCGGCTGAACCGTAACCGCGTGTGTCGTTCCGAAACGAACGAATTCCGATTCTTGTTCACGATTTCGTCGCGTAGACGGGCCGAAAATAGCGTTCGGGCGACGCGATCGAACGACCCGAGTGGTGAACACGGTCCTCGCGTCGTACGCGAACAACACTGCGAATACGGAACGCACCCCCCAATCGCCCGTTTTCGGGGCAATGTGTTCACGCGACAAGTCACACGTGCACCGCGACGGTTTCGCCCGGGCGCGGAACGACCACCCGACGTCGAACCGACCGACGTTAATTATTCATTCGATCGGGGGTAGTTGGGTTGAATCTTGAGAAACGTGTTCAAAAGCGTTTTATCCTCTCGAGAGCAGCCTCTCCCCTCTCCCCCCCCCCCCGGTCCATCACTCGAACTCGTTGCACGATTAATGGCCCGCGCGCATTCGTTGAATGTTACTCGCGGCAATTCACACATTTTAAAAACTTTTCAAAACATCCGACTGCGCGCATGTGTTACGGGAAACTACGCGTGTGTTGCTGTAATATTCGGTTGAAATTGCAGCCGTGTAGAATATCGTTTTTCACGAGTATAATATACTGCGCAACGTATTACGTATACAAGTGTGCGTGTAAAATAAACGTATGTGTAAAAAAATATATCGCATCATTTATGTATACGCGCGCAAAACTCGTAAAGTAGACGGAAAAAAAAGTGTTGACTAGTTTTATTCGTGAAACGATCGTAAATAAAAAATAAAAAAAATAAATAAATAAAAAAAACTTTGTACCATACTAGTTGGCCTAGAAGTAAATAAATAAAAACAAATACGTGCGTTTAAACTCCATACACAATACGAGCACCGACGTACTATAATACACATTAAGCGTACACGGGAAGAACACATACGCGTACAGTCGTTCGTAGTTATAATGGCATAATCACGGGACCATAAAATATTTATGTAAAGAAAAAAAAAACGCTTTCGACGAATCTACTATGATTAAACGTTCGCGCTGCGGGTACGCGCGTCCGTCTATATAATAATATTATTATAATAGAGTCGTTTCGCTTTTTTAACGCCACAACGGAACTATACTCGCGTGCAAAACGACGTTTATAAGGATTTTTTTTTTTTGGAATTCAATAATTTACGATTAACAGTTAACAGTATTACGACGAGTGTTCTGAGCGAAATGTGCGTAGAGGAAAATTCAGTTTACGAAGTACATAAAACCGGTTCGAAACGCCACGAACTTTGAAATCCGTAATTTCGATAGGGTTTTCGTATATACTGCACGGATGAAGATGATAGGGCCACTTTTGCCGAGCATCATATTCTGTTGCGAAGAATTGAAATGGTCGGGTGGAGTGGTGGAATAGTTTCTCGCGTTCAAGTTTTCCATACATTATACGGATGATGACAACGTGTCGGCTTGCGTTAGCCGTGCAGCTTATGATCGTGGGAGGAAACAAACGCGCGCGCGTAATTAAAACGACAAGGGAACCGATTATACCGGAGGCATTTAGTCGCGGCGGCGGTGTGCAGTAGTCATCCAATTAAAAGCGGTTTCGAACAAATCAAAAGAAAAACCGAACCGGTACGGCGACGACGAAAGGTATATAAGCGAATTAAAAAAATAAAATAAAAATAACATACGGAATAAGAAATCCCAAACGCACCGGGAATGAAAACGGTGGAAAAAAATAAAATAAAAAAATAAAATAAAACGAGAAACCGTCGTCGTCGTCATCAGCTTTGCCCCCGAGTGCGTGCATATTTCTCTGTACGGTATACACGTCTCTCAGATCGAATTTTAATGATCAGTTTTTAATGGTCTGACGATGTTCTGGTTTGTATTTATATTTTTTTTTTCTCTCATTCCCTTCTTCGTACTGCTGCTTGTCCCGCGTTGCACGCTACTCCTCGCCTCTCTACCGCCGCCGACGACGTGCGCTCTTTTTTTCGTCCATCTCTATTATTTTTTCTCGTTCAGACGCCATATCTCGGTCGCCGGATCGGGTTATGTTTTATTTATCGACGTTTTGCACGGCGCAAGTTTTCTTTGTTTTCTCCTCCGCACGATCGCCACCACCTATCATCTCCGCCACCGCTCTACGCTCTTTTACGCGAGCACGACGGCGGCGACTGTATACACACGCGTGCACACACACACACACACACATACATGTACATGTGTGCTCTCCGAGAATTATCATGTGCAAAAAAACGCAGCCAATTAGGTCGTGTACGCGGAGTCCTGGAATTCCGTCGCCACGGCCGCTGTCCTTTTTTTCCAGTTATCATTTTCAACAAGTCGCAAATCAGGTTTTATACGTTGCCACCGTACATGGATCATATTATACCGCTGCACATGAATCCTCGTCCCGAAATCCCTTTTCCACGTGGATTACTGTTTAAAGACAGCACGAACTGCGTCCAAACGTAAAAAAAAGTTTTTTTCCATGCCTCATTTCGTATCAGCTTAGGACTGTCGTTAGCAAATCGTGAATTATGACTATCGGTAGGTTAAAAATGTTGAATTTTATTGTTGTTATGGAATTAGAAATAAGCGAAATGAAAATGTGTGGGTTTAAACTATAGTAATGTAATATAACTAAAATAAGCAATAATAAAAAAAATTATTAATATTAAATTAAAAAAAAAAAAACTGGTAAAAACTTAATTATAATCAAGACGGGATAATTTTTATATATTACTTGTATAGTTTGCCGTATTTCGTCTTAAATAATCTTCTTTTTCAATACCGTCATCCGTATTTTTAATTATATGAATACTTCGTCGTTGATTATAAGTCACTTTCGGTACATTTTTAAAATATCTATGAATATATTCAGGTGCGCTGAGTAGAAAACTTGGATCGGAAGGCTTCACAACTATTCGTGGTTCGAATTACAGAACCAGAATACATTGCCCACACAGAAAGTGGGTCACAATCACAATCAGCCTTTGTGTATGTGTTCAATGTATAATCGGAAAATGTCTGTACTTTTTCACCTTCGAGTAAAATTGATAGAGTACCGCCAGTAAAATAATCTTCCGTTTCATCTGGTTTTCACAATGGGAGGCCGAAAAAATAATTTCGTGTAGTCGTTTGGATTAGGACGGACGCAATTCGAGTGCTCATTTATCAAATTTTGTCGGTAAGCAACACGTGTGTAGCCTGTTGTACAGACGACGTGAAAAATACGCACGCATCGCGTGTTGATTATATAGATACGTATTGTGTTGCAATGGAATAATGAAAACAGACGACCGCAAACAGCGAGAACGAAGTACGACGCGATCCGGACGTACATGGCATACGTATGCGAACCGCGACGCGCGGAATACTCCGGTCACCGATAACAATTACGTAACGTAATCGAAGGCGCGTTCGTGCAGATTTCCACTTCCCGCCAGTACCGTGTACATAGATTATAAGTCCATACACGAATACGTTTTTCTCCATTTCCCCTGGACCGTTCTAGAACGCCGTACGAATCGCGCGGCCCACACGGATCGATTGTGGTTTCAATTTTTCGTCACGTTTTCATATGCGCGCGACGTACGATCTCGGCTCGGCCGTGCCGCGCATCGTTAACCATACGGCTCCGACGGATACCGAAACGTCGTGGCGCCCGTCCGCCGCCCGTACGCGCGCGGTTTT
This sequence comes from Sipha flava, assembly GCF_003268045.1. Taxonomy (NCBI): domain Eukaryota; kingdom Metazoa; phylum Arthropoda; class Insecta; order Hemiptera; family Aphididae; genus Sipha; species Sipha flava. The sequence continues at coordinate 19,712 of NW_020273333.1, forward strand.
ACGCGCGTCGCCGCACGCACTACGTGACCGCCGTCGCCGCGTGCGTAATGCGCGCGGAAACGCGTCCGACGCGTCCGAAACGCACGTCTCCGCGGCGCGGCGACGGTCCGCCGGTCGGACGGATGTGCCGGCCCGCGGGGCATGTGTCCCGTCGGTCTGCGCGTAACCGTTCTCGGCGGTCGGCAGCGGTACGGTTGCGAAACGATTCGATATTTTCTCGCCTCGCTAGCCTCTCCCGACAAGGTCTCCTCCTTCCCCCGCCGCACAACGATCGCGTCTCGCCGGAGTGCACAATCGTGTCCGGACGTCACGAGCGTCGTTTGAAAAACGAGCGGTTCGCAACACGTACCGCGAAACGTTTCAATAAAATGCCGGCGGAAAAACGCTGGACGTCGCCGTCGGTCGATGGGGGGGGGGGACTGGTCTTGCGCGAACGGTTACGCCGCAATATATTCATAAACGTTGTGTTCGCCTCCCGCATGCGCGTCACGAGTGTAGTAGCACTGTCGGTCGTCCGCGCAAAATCGCGAGTACATTTACACGTCGTTGTCCTTTTTAATCCCGCGCCCGTTCGTATAGACTTTTTGGGAGCCGCGAGAGAGAAAAAAAAAAAAAAAAAAAAAACAGAGGACCAACCAAATGTTTTCGGCGCGCGTATTTCACTCCACGAGGCCTTACACGGGACGCATCGGAATATTTACGTGTACGTCGCGGGTGTACGCACGCATAATATAACGGTTTCGTTTATGTTTATTTTATACCTCACTCGCGCGCGTGCACGCGGCGTGCGTATATCTATAAAATATATGTGTATACGCATCGAACACTTTCGGTTTATATTATGTGCCCGTGTATAAGCGTATGTATAAGCATTTTCTTTTGCTTTCGGGGCTTTTCCTCCGCACCCCAACGCGCCAGTCCACCGGCTGCGTACAAACGCCGTGCATATTTCATCGGGCGGGACGTTATAAAACGGTTTAAAGTTTTTCGCGCAGGAATCCATTCTGCTGTCGATTTCTATTCGGCCGGCGGCTGCGACGGAGGAAGCGGCGGCGGCGGCGGCTCGCCCGGTCGTTTCCCAGGGGCTCGACGTCGTGCGCAGCTTTTGCATTCCTTTCCCGCCCCGCGCGGGCATTGCGAACTCTTTCTTCTACAATACATCTGCGCGGTGTCTTTATACATATACGGTGTAAATATATATACTCGCGTATATTCGTGTGTACGGGAGAAGAGTCGGTCGTATATTTTATGAATAAAATACTGACCTCGTCGTCGTCGGTGTGTGTATAACGGACACACACACACACCGTGACCCGGGGGAGAGGGAGGGGGAAAAAAATGTTTTTGAAATCTAAATGGAAACTCCTATCGTGACCCTCGTTCAACAAAGTTCGCCCCGGCTACGTTTGAATTATGTACGCGCGAGCGTCGTTTTTTCTCCTCCTCCTCCTCCTCCCACTACTACTCCGCTGCTCCTTTTCTCCGCAACACATACTCGACTACGTTGCGCGCACCGCATGCACGTAACGATTTACGCTCAACCGCGAAGCTTTGGCACAAAAACGCAACACTGCGTGCGCGCGCGTCCGACGTGTCTGCGGTAAACACGGTGCAGCGGTCCCGCTGCAATGGACCCGGGATTCGATTAGGAATCATTGATTCTCTCGCTCTCTGCTGTTCATCGGTTTCCCGCGCCAATCTAACGGAATAAACTTTACCGCCCTCGCTCAGCCCGGGGAAGGATTATGGGTGTGTGAAATATCACGATTAACTCGTTAAAAAATTCAAATACCGGAAAAATGCTGTTAAAAAATTGATTGTAAGTCGGTTTACTCTAACGATGGTTAACACCACTACATTTGAACGACCGTGCGCGAATTGTCTACGTTACACTTTTGTCGGACGGAGACACATGCGGGTTTGGCGTTCTATTTCTAATTTATTATTCCTCTTACAAGTGTGTATTTATATATTTACGAACGGAGATTTACGTGACCATCGACTACCGCCGTCGCGGCACTAATTCTAATACGGTAAATTTCGTACGTGAAAAACGACGCCCAGGGTATGGACCACCCCGCCGTCGCAGCAGATCCGAACATTGTACACTTGGTCGCGGCGACCGGAGAAATATCGAATTGGATTGGGTTCAAAAAAAAAAAAAAAACGAAAAAATTTAAAATACACATACGCGTATAAAACGTCCATTAATCGTGTGGTCGGCCAGTACTTGGTGTCGCGCCGTCCAATTAAAAATCGCCCAACGGGTCGGTAGGGTGAGGGGGTGTCCGGTCGGTGCTGGAGGACGACGGCATACCGGGCGGCTACGCCGGGGAATCCGCTAATTGGGTGCCGGCCGATATTACGCAACGGAGAATAATACACGAAACGTGTTTATAGGTACGCGACCCCGTGTGTTCGCGTTTCCGCGCCCCGGACGTTGTACAAAGAGCGCCGGTAGCGGTCACGGGTCGTAAAAACGTCGCAGCCGATCGCGGTGATATTTAAATTTTCACGTTGTCCTGCACCGGATCTGGCGATTTTCCGCGTAACGAACGTGTGCCGTACCATAGACCGCGCAATCGTAACAATAACAACAATAAACGGCGATAATCGGGCGAAAAAATTGACGTCAACGCGCGAAAACCCTGTTGTCGCGGCTAACGAACGGGCATTGTGCGACATTCGTCGGTCGACCGGCCGGGCATCTGCGGTGCGTTCTGATAAGCGTTTCAATACCGTTGGTTTATCATCCCGCGTTGTCGATACCGCGCTCTGAAAAATCTGCCCGAGTCGGGACGACCGTCAGGTCACGCGGCGGTAGCTTTATGATTTACGTGCGCCATAACGTTTAAAGTGCAACACATTGCACGGGCCGTGGTCCGGCCATCCCCCGGGCATACGTACGGTCATCGGCTACTAACTCGCTCATGTTGATGCACTCGACCGCCCCCTTAGCATACGTACATTGTGAACGTGCACGGATCGCGTCCTACGACGACTGTTGGCTTTGTTCGTTATTCATGTTTTTCCGCGGCAAAAACGCGCGTACGCGGTCCATAAACAGTATATAGCATACGGATCCGTGTGATGCGTTCGAACGGGGCGCGGCGGTCGGGGTCCGCTATTCGCGAACGTACAACATTATTTCTCCATTTGGAATTCTTCGTGAAAACGGCGGACACAATGTGCGCTATAATGACACGATATAAACATTACGTTTTGCGCGGCAGCCGTTGTTGCGATGAGTTGTACGAACGTTCTTTCAAACGCGTGTACATTTCTACGAATACATAATGCACGTAACCCGTATACGCACGCACAATGATGCGTACAACGCGAACCCCCCCCCCCCCCCCCCCGGCACGACCACCGGAGTCTTACAGCGATAATATTATTGTTATTATATTGCGTTTGATTGGACACAAGCACTTCAGCTGTTACGTTTTTATAAACGAACAATATACATCGTTATTAAAATGTTATTTTTGCAATAGTATACGGTGCGTACACCATTCGTAAACATACGTTCGGCATGTTTTTCGCCGTGGGGCGGTGTGCGGAGAGACGGATAAATAACGAACATTGTTCATCTTATACGCATGAAGGTACATAAAACTATACGCGTATAAATATTGTACTCAGCTAAATACAGGAAAATGTATATTGTCGTCGATCGTGTACGACGGAAAACGTTCGTATTTTTCCGATATTACTATCGTTAGGGGTGGGTCGATAAAAATACGGGTAAGGAACGATGGGGAATGAGGACCAGTTGGACCTGAAGACCATATATTAAACACGCAGACACACATACGCTTATGTATATAAATATATATCCACATGCCCGAGCGCAGTGACGTCTTTATTGTGCATCCATTTTACGACCTGCATGCCATCGCTGTGTACCTATACACGTATATAAAAGTGTACACGCGTTTATTTGTATACGTTATACGGATATCTGCTTGTGCCGGGTGGACACGACAAGCCCACGGGATAAGTAGTTTACAATACGACCCGTGCGACGGCTCAATCGCACGCACGATGTATGTGTAGGCATGTATTGTAAGCGCACGATTGCAACGTATGTGCCGTGCCGTATGATTTATGATTAACATTCGACTCAAAGTTTAAGGCCGTTATTGATGCCGGGTAGGAGAGAGAACGACGGAGACGGACGACTACGATGGAAAAAATTCGATATACGAGTAGGCGATCGAAACGACGGCCGACGTACCCGCAAAGTTTTCGTCGGCGAGTTTGAAAATTCCTATTTTTCGTCTTGGACGGTTTATGTATGCTAACACAAATATATGTGTGTAATGCGTGCGCGACAGTATTGTAGGCGTTACATGTATACGACATGGAGAAGTGCAAAAGAGTATATTTCTGTAAAGAAGTACTACTACGTTTGAACGCAGTCGTTGATGCAGCAGCAGCAGTAGCGTCACGGAAAAATAACCTCCCCCGCCGACATAATATAGTGTAACAACGTGTGCGCGCGTACAACAATAGGTTGATTTCGAACGTTTAGAAAAACTGCGCGACCTGCTATAAATAATTTATATCAAAAATAGAAAGAAATAAAAGGAAGAAAAAAAAAACTATATCGTCGAACATCGATGTAAAGTTTTATAGCTTTTTCAGATTATGTGGAAACTTGTGAAAATGGAAACGCAGTTGGATGGATAAAACTTTACGTTTATATATAGTTACTGATGTTTAATGTAAAATAAAAGTTGTATATTTACTTCAAATAACGATAATAAATCGTACTTTATTAAAGTCATAAAATATAAACGTAAATAAGAAACTTTTTAGTTTTCGGGGAGGAATACAATAGTATACATTATTATTATTATATTATACATTGTTATTCGAATCGGTATAATATCCATGTACACCGTTCAAGTTTTAATTGCCCGCATAATAAGTATATAAATTATTGAAATCGACAATAATGTTGGACTATATATTATGTATCCGATTTCAGCGATAAAGAAATAATGAGAAAACTACCGGAATACGGTTTATACATTTATATTAATCTATGGAAATTATAACCAGTGAAAACCATTTCTGTCGAATTATCAAAAATGTGTTGATCGCTATATTACCTATTCAGTCGTAAAATATCGTACACTGTATACGACACGTCACAAAGAGAGATTTTACCTACTGATTATTCTGAAACCAGAGTTGAGAATAATATTGTAATCTCCGGCTATTAATTTAAAACAATTATTATTTATTTTTTTTTACCTCCAACAAACGAGACGTATCATTATTGTTTCATTTTCGTGTTAAACGCGGCCGGTAAGGAGTGCATTACATTATAATCTTGACCGACGAATTATACCAAACACATATATTTATTTATAAACTAATCATTTTCGGCGGCGGCGGAAGTTTTTGTTGAACGGAAGCCGCCGCACGTATACCGCCGCTGCCGGGTTATCGTCAAGTCAAAGCTATTTTAATAAGCTGCTGCGGCGGTCACTATTAGAAGATTGTTTCAGAGAGGATATATATATGATGATACGAGGGGGGAAAAAAAAACGGAAAAGAAAAGAAAGAAAAAAAACGATACGTTTTCTTATCATCGTCGTTTAACCGAGCCGCCAGACCGTATACAATGTGCCGTCGCCGCACGTGTGTATGTTTTACGATCGGCCATTAGACAGCCGCAACGGACTGGTATGGGAGAATGTTATTATATTGTAAAACTGCCATTGGTCCACGCCGAGGATCCGAATAGGAAAACAAGTTTTTCGGTTCGATTTTTTCGTTTATTTTTTTTCGCTCATCATTATCATTAACGTTCGGTCGTACGGATATTTATTATGACACGAGATTTCCCGGGCGAATCATCGGAGACGCGCGCGACGCACCGGTATCCGCGCGTATCCGGGCGTTATCATATTGCACGCGCGCGCGCACGTCGAATCGGAAACGGAAAACGACGACCGACCGTCGGTAACGGTATTGCGCGTAAAACCCGCGAGAATCGTTGTTCGCGCGTCAGCGGAGCAGAGGATACAAATAACATGCGAAAAGAAAAAAAAAAAAACGCGGTTTGTGACCAGCCTAAGATATATGTGCGTGCGAAAACCGGGTCGCGCCGAACCCGTCCGTCGCGATGCGGTCGCGTATCGACGTCGAGGAAAATCCGTTTCGATTGACGTGCAACGCGAAACGAACAGAAAACGCGCGGCGTACCCGTGCGCGATCCTGCATCACGCGGACGGGAGGCGATCGTTATACCTCGACTCGTTATCCGTCGTCGACTCTCGGTGGTCAACGTCCGCGCGTTGTTTTTTTTTTTTTCTATATTCGATTCGTACGTTTTACCGTTTTCGATCGTTGAACCCGAAGAATAGTGCGTACGGGGATGGGGAAACGAACGAATAAATAGAATCGCATTACTATCGTACGAGCGGCGGCGCGCGCGTGCGTGCGTGGCAGGTTGCCGCGCGTCGACGCGTACGTGAACCCGCGGCGGCAGCTCGTTACCGGCGGACGCTTGTTACGCGCGGAAAACAAAAGAGTGCACGTTGGAGCGTCTCGTTAGCGCGCGACGACAGACCGTCTGGACGGCGGGCGGGGAGTCGACCGAAAGGGGTAAACGTTCGAGATCGGATGCCGATTGCCGGGCGCTCGCCCGCGGCCGGCACGGGGACGCGCTCACGCGTGTGTGGTCTCCGCGCGCTCGGACGAACACGCGATCGGCGGCCGCACGAGGCGTTGGTCCCGGTCGCGGGCGCCGTTTCGATTTTTTCGGGATAGGGCTGCCAAATTTTCTCCTCACCACCGGCGGGCCACGGTTGTAACAGTGTAAGGTGAACCGTCGTAGGCATGACGCTGTGTAAGAGTTATTTCTCGCCTTACTATTCAAGATGGTGTAACGTGGTCGGGGATGACCAGTTAAATGTATGATATTCAGGGAAGGTTTTCTAGTCCTTGTGAATATATGATACCGTAGCTCGGGAACATAAAAGGAATGATCTTAATATCACAAATAAATGTAGATTGATTTAGTTTAGTTATTATTATTTAATATGCATATATAAATATGACTTACGCACAATGGGGTACATCAAAACAATATGGAGTTCAGCTACATCGGAAGAACGTCGCGGCAGAACTGCCGCGACTTAATGTAATATCGTAAACAGGTAAATTAACGTGACGTCTACTCAGCAATATCCATATTACATGAGTAGACATCAATAATATGTAACAATCGTTACAATGGAAAATAAATGCGCAAAAAGAAACCGCAGACATGAAATAGAACCCTATGCTCCCAACCGAACTTGGACTTCTTTTAGATCACAGTAACTGTAGTTACAACAAAAAGCAACTTTTTTCGTGTTTAATACTACGCTGTTACGTAATCCAGAACAGAAATTTAACTCTGATACACGAGGCATCGGCGCCAGCATGAGATGATTAAGGCAGGCCAATCGTGATACGGGGAAAAATAGGGCCGCCCGCGATACTCCGAATTGCGGCCCTGGGTCCGGTGCACATCCGTCGGCGGAAGGGCAACACAAGAACGGACCGTCGTCGCCGATTTACGACGCGTCCAACGCGAACCTCTCCTCGAATGACGACGAGCCGCACCGCCGCAGTAAACAGTCGTTTAATCCGTCACCGCCGCCGCCGCCGCACGTGTACGTATGCCAAGTAACGTGTGCACACATATGCTGCGTACGGCACAGGAGCAGCGGCTAAAACTTCCACCCACGAATTTTCGTCCGAAATAACTCAATAGTAATACTATCCGATAGCCGTTTTAATTCCAACTCGGGTTTCAATAGAACCCGACGACCGTTTAGGTGTACGTTCCGTCGGCACAAAATCCGCACCGGTGTGATTTACGCGAGTCGGTAACTTATAATCGTATACTTACGTCAATGCGCGACGTTATTTGTTGCACGTGCGCGCGCGTGTGTGTGTAATATGTGTACGTGTTGTGTTGTACGTGTTCGAATCCAAATATATTTACCTGGAACAGAAAAAGATAAAAAAAATTAAACCAATTGAATAAACCGTCAATTATTGTAAATAATATTTTCACGCGTATAATATGAATTACGTTTGTCCCGCATAATATCGGTTTTTTCGGGAGGAGAATGTTTACCAGTATTCTTCGATTCTCTCCGCAGGTCATAAAACTAATACCTGGAGACGGTTTTACGGCTCCATTTTTATTTGTACGGTAATATTTTCGAAATATCGCGGATGACAAAAAAAAAAAAAAATACATGAAGATGGAAAAAGGAGAATAGTAAAGAAGAACTCTGACGACGGTCGTACCGTTTTGGGCGAAGCCAAATTTCTTAAAGATCCGTTCGCGGCGTACAGCGAGAACGTATTTTCTACCCGTTCCTTCCATGCGCCAAGCTTTAGATATCGGATTATCGAAAAATCCGAAAACTTCTATAACGCAAAACTTTCCATAAGCCCCGGGACTTTGTGCGAAAGTTGCGCGCGCTTCGTGGAATTTATACGAAAAGCGGCGAAAGAAGAAAAACGAAAAGTAGGAATAATGCAGGACCCGACCGTGGGGGTGTGGAAAGGGTGGATTGCGAGGAGAGGCTCTCATGAAATTCAAAACGACCGATATGACGTCATAAAAATTCTCATCCGACGCGCCAGGCACGCGCGGGAAACAACGCCGGGAGCGGGCGGTTAGCCGACGACGACGACGACTATACCACCACTGAGATACTACTATACATACGAATAATGCATAAGGGACCGTGGTAGAATACAAAGATGGCAAACTAACGCGAAAGTAGGGAAATTTATATTCAGTTGACGGTTGTCGGTGTATATATACATGCACATCTTATTCCTTTTTTAACCCTCTAAAATCTCTTCGAAAATCCCGGCAAACCGATTTATACATTATAAGTATACAATTGTACATATTTTTATATGTATATATATATATATATATATATATATACACGAAAAGACGAAAGCTTCACGTTTTCCTCGCGTCATCGTGTTCTCTACATATAGATCGGCATATAATTTTTAGAGATGCCGCGCAAACGGATACGCGTCTGCGGTTTATTTGAATTATTCCTCCTCGCGACGTTTGAACCGTTTTTTTTTTAAACACTTCTGTGCTCTAACATCATTTCGCATATACTTTATATATATGTGCGGTTAAGATTATATATGGTAATCTCATCGTCTACGAGATATTTTAAATCACTGCACGTGTTTCTACTCAAACGCCATTCGTATAAACATGTCTAAATGTGTGCATATATGCGTGTTAGTATATTTAACAATAAAAAAACCGTATTCGGTTTGATCCTTCGCACCACTCGTTAGTATTAGTACCGGTATGCCTTTGATACTGGCAATGGTATAATGTTATATACTGATAAAGTTAAGGATTATAGTTTGTACAAACGCAATGGGAAATGTAATGTCCATCGGAATTTCAAGTGGGTACCTCTGTGGACTATAACGTGTCTTTATTCCTCTTCAATTCTCGCCAAAACTGCCCTCTTTAGAGCACCCCTAAGTACACTTCGGAACCCTTGGTTTTTATAGATACATAAACGTGGTACTGGCGTGAAATTGCAAACACCCCTTCAACAAAAAGTTTTAGCCCAAAACTTCGTTAACCGCCATTGTATCCATTCGTAATATTATTTCAAAGTTGTACGATATTATTAAACATCTGTTTTTATTTTTTTTTTATTTTATCACATTAGATACGTTTGCAGTACTTGAATGTTCAATATGATGATTCGCGTTTGAAACAATTGCAAACGTTAAACATGTACGTATAGTTCTGATTCATAGAACAGATATTGTGTTCACATAATACTTATATGAAACACAATTAGCGATTTACGATTTTTATTCAGATATAAAACGAATAATTTTTAACGTGTTATTTGGCATTTATCGTATCGGTACATCAGGTTTGCGGGTCAATAGAACATTTTCGTGGGCAATAAACAACGAATGTGCGACGACATGATGAAAAGGATTTTTTTCGTGAAAAAAAAAAAAATTATATTACTGAAGAAAATGCGAGCACAAGAAAAGTACTGTCACCGAAATCTCGTGAGCGGTGGAGGCCCGAAAAATCTGAACACCACCGAGAGTAGGAGGACTCGTTAAGATAAAGCCATATAGTCACGGCAGCAGCGATGTCAAAAAGGATATACGCGCGCGCGGGGTGCGATGACCCCGTTAGAAAAGTTCTGGAATTCCGTCGCTGCCACAATATAATAGAACGGAGGAGTTCGCGGTCACCGAGTGATTTATGCATCCGCTGGTCCTTTATCGTCCTAACCTATAGCACGTATCGTGCACGCCATTATTCAGTTGTTACGGATTCGAGTACGGAGAGTGTGTCTGCTATTCGTATAAAATGAGGGATGTGTATTATTATAAAAAAAAAAAAAAAAAAACTTATGCGAAAACCCGTCTGGGCAATAATAACACGAAAATCGATAGAAATATGAGCACAGAGAACTTCTTCATTAACCGATACAAGTGAATACATAATACATGTGAATACATAATACATGTAATTACGAGTTGTCCGTATCTTCTAAACGTGTAGCGCACTTGGTGTGTAAGAAAAGTTTAAGTGCGCGCTATGAATTTAAAAGCGTGTAATAGAATAATGTTCATCGAATGCACAAAAACAATAACTCACATGATAACGTATATCGAAGATTGGGTTTGTACACAAACAGAAAAAAATAGTACAATATTTTTATGATATACTTTAAACGAATTTACAGATGGCTTTAATTTATCGGCAGAGTACGAATAAACATTTATTTAAAACGCTACATTTAAAATGTCGTGTGTAATATCGAACGTTTTAGCCCTCGTTACATATATATATATATATATATTTATGTATATGTGAGCATTGGATGCGACGAACAATATATAATATGTAAAGCAGTAATGCGTAGTACAATGTATACGGTTCAGTCAAATCTTAGTACGGTGAAGTAGAATAAAAAATCTCGACGTGCGCGTGTTAACGGCCATATTTATTTTTTCGTACGCGTTGCACGCATGAACTTATTTTATATACACATACAGGCACGATCAACGATCGTATATGGTAAGTTTACGAGTGCGATTTTTCACGCTTTCATAAGTGCAAAACGCACTGCAAATTTTACGGATTTACATTGGACTGAGGACGCGTCGTCGACGAACACTTAAAACGATATCAAAACCGTTAACCGCGTTCCGTGTGCACGTTTAATTCGGTGGCGAAAGTTTTCTCGCTGTAGCATAAATCAAACTTTATAATACGTTATATAGTCGACACGCCGGTCACGGTGCTCATCACTACTGCGGTGGTACTAGTACTGCGAGACACGATTTTTTTGTTTTCTTCGCACATCGATTAATAAAATGTACAATGTCTTTAGCGGAACGTTTGCTTTTAGATAAATTAACAATAAGAGATAAAGTAGTGTTACGATTGTTTGCGACAATACTTGTTTTTTTTTTTTTTTAAAATCGATATCGAACACAGAGAACACAGCACTGGTATTTTCTATTTTTGCTACCGCCGTGCCGAGCTATCTGGCGTCGACCGTGTACTGTATCTTAGGTCCGACGAGCCGAGTTGGGGAAAAAAAAAAAACGATGAAAATCAATTTATGTGAAAACGCGAAGAAAATACGCTCGGCCGAATCGAATACACACGCGTGTGTCTGCAAACGAATCTATTATATCATACCCAGTGCGTACATTTATGGGCCGTCATAGCGTTATTGTTTTTCTCCTACACTCTATAATCGTGTATACGTGCGGATCGCAGTCCGCTCAATTTGGTAATCGCAACGGCGGCGACCGTTTTTATGCTCTCGGATCATTTAACACGGCGCGGCAATATTATATTCCGACAGGCTCGACGTTTTCGTTCTGATTAAATCACATTACCCGCGCGTATATCTGTACACGCCGAGAGCGCCGAACGCTCACGCTTGGCTCGTCGCGCGTACACGTGTAATAAAATCTAAGTGCGCGCGCGGACGAGACGAAAAATACGAGAAATAGTCAAACGTCTCGAAGCGCCCCGAAAACCCAAAACGACGGTAATGCGGAAGTGCACGATACTTTTTACTAATGCCGTTGGATCTGAAAACTCGGACGAGTGATGTGCACGGCGTGCAAAAACTTAATTACGGTTCTCGGGGTCTCTACACCGTTGGTGAGCTAGTCGTCTAGGAGGATTTCCAAAGATATCATTTGAATTGAGTTGCCTGACGAGAGGTTTTTGGTGGTTGGCTATGCGGAACCGAATCGTTTATAGAAGATGGTTGCAGTTTTGGCTCTGGTGTTTACACGTAGATCGGAATGTAAAGTGTGGTTTGATACGTAAAAGGGTGCACCCGTTATCAGGCGAAGAGTGGTTGATTGAAATGCTTGGATTTTCTGAATTTTCGTTGGTTTAGCTGTCCCCCAAACCTGGATACCGCAAGACCAAATCGGGACTAACAGCGTTTTGTACAGGTTTAATATATTATTCAAATTAATTATTCATTTTTTGTTTAACAAGAGAATAGAGGTTTCTGCGTCTTTGATTGAGCAATAGTCTTTTTTTTTAATATGGTGAGCACGGGTAAGTATTTTCTCTAGATGTATACCTAAGTAGCGAGCGTTTGAGACAATAGGAATGATGGCGTTGTTTAATGTTACAGGAGGATAAGTGCCTTTACAAAGGGTGAATGTTACGTGCAATGATTTAGAAGTATTGATTTTGACTCTCTTTTTGGTATACCATGTAGATAGTAGATGATTTTGAAGGTGATTTGAGGCTAGGACAGGGTCATTATGGGTGGTGAAAATAGCTTTGTCATCGGAGTATTCAGCTATAGAAATGTTTGTAGTGGTTGGTTGGTCGGCAAAGAAAATGTTGAATAGAACTGGAGACAGTATTGCTCCCCGAGGGATTCCGGCGAGAATCCGAAGATAGTTCTGAAACGTCCGTACCCACTCACGTGGTACGTAATGGTAACCAAAAAAAAAAAAAAATCTCTCCTGCCACGACGACGCTTTCGGATATTGAAACAATTTACGTGCGCACGCGTGTGTGTTTTTATGGGTATCCGAAACCCATACACCCTTTTTCGTGGGAGCACTGCCATTATGTAAAATATACTTCGCGTTATCAGTGGCACCGACGCGGTGTCTCAGATTTACGTATTTTTCCGATCCGTCGGTTGGAAAGTGAAAAAAAAAACTGTTTACGCTTGCGCGCGGGAGTTTGCAAAACGTGCTCAGCAACGTGGGCTGGGCACGCGGCGTTTATTTATTTTACTAGCAAACGTATATACGCTGTCGGTGAAACGGAGCGAGCGCGAAAAAAAAACCCCCAAACGGATTACCCTGTCGTATATTTTCACCCGCAGTCAGACGCGCGACAAAAGGGAAACTTTTAATTCGAGCGAATCGAGACTTTGAGAAATTGCCCGCGGCACCGGTCGTGTTCCGCCAAGCGTCAAATAAACTCGGTTGCCGATAGGATTTCCAACGCGGAGCCAATTTAAAAAACTCCATCGAGTCTTTGTTCCGCATGCACGCACGAGATAGAGATATAAATACACGTATATATAGGGTCTGAAAGTCTTCCGGGCGACGGTGGAAAAAGGCTTTCCTACGCGTTCCTATACACATAGATATTTATTTTCCTTATCTATATAATATAAACCGTACCGCATATACAGAATACCCCGCCACGCTATCCGTTGTGCGCATCTCTCTCACATAAAATTCCGTTTATCCGATCGCCGTGCCGCGGCGGGTACGTCATTTTCTCGAAACACAACGTGTATCGCGTCCGACGATCGTCTCCCGAGACGTTCCAATGCGTCCGATTGTCTCGCGTGTATACACATATAAATATATCAATATGTTTACACGAGTTGTCCCCGTACGAATATGACGCGCGCAAATAAACGGCCGACGGACGGAGAGAGAAGAAAGAGAAACATCGTCGACACAACGTCCGCGTACGGGTACCCGACACAGGGCCGTTCACAAAGCGCTGTAAAAATCGTTCGACTCTAAGTAAGACCGTACGTTTACGGATACGAAATATATTTATATATATCTTATAAATGCGCGCGTACCCATATTTATGTATCGAACGTCCCGATGAAATACACGTTTCGTAGTCCGTCCGTAAAAACCGACTTTCGTATCGCAATACACTCGTTGTTTATGCACTGCTCGGGTCGTTCTCGTTCGTAAATCGATAGTCGCACGCGCGTATACGATGTATTTACCGAGCCGATGCGTTTCGCGTGCATATCGTCATACGAGAGTTTTATTTTTGTTCGTCGAACGTTCGGCGCTAAAGAGCGTTACCCGCGGCAGAACGTTGCAGGAGCGGTCGGTCCGTTCGCCTCGACTGCTCGTCTTGACCGTCACCTATCATCCCTCGCGCGCGGTTATTCACCAGCGATACGCTCGTTATACGTCCGGAACAAAATGCAATCGGTGTGGAAAAATGCAATTATCACGGTCACGACCGAGCACGTTGAAACGCGATTTTGTGCACGCATATCATTACGGCCGACGACGACGCGTATGCAATATTGTATGCACGATGGAGCGCCCGGACGATGCGACGGAGCCGATCGATAGCCATTTGTCATGCTGCGCGAGTACGGACCCATCGGATTCCCATTATCTCCACCGGGTCGGGCCCGAACGAGTAATTTATGCGCGGCCGGCTTCCGAGTGCGCCGGCGGTCGGATCGGCGACGGTGGCGGCCGTAGAGGAAGACCACCAGCAGCAATGGTAGAAACGGGACCGAGTGGATGTACGGGGGCGTGCGATCGGCATGGGCAGTGGATGTAGGCCCGGTCTAGGGATTCCGAATTTATTAGACGTCGGCTCGCCCGAGTGGTGCATTAGGCCGCGTGCGCGACATAAACATTCGCACCTCATTAATTCAATTAAAACGATAAAACGAGCCGACCGGTGCGCGAATAGTAGTAACAATAATGATTGTATACATAAACCCCAATACCGGCGTACGTGTAATAGAGTGGTTAGAGTTAGTATGTTGGAGTCATAAATCGAACGCGTACGGTGAGTTCCAGAACCGGACTATGGATTTACAATCGATTATTTAAATAAATATTTGAACTGTAAAATTTGAAATTATGCGTCGGATTAAAAATTGCGCGTGGAACACGCTTACGGAAGAGTCCAGAGATTACGAAGTGTTCTTATTGACAGGAAATATATATACCACTATAATACATTTCCGACGTACGTGTACGCAAAACGGTGCGATAATTTAGGATGCGTAGTACTGCCGAAGTTGTACACACACACATATATATATATATATATATATTTATGCTAATATTGCGTCTACTTGAAAAATGAACAAGTCCATATAATAACTACTTAATTTAAACGTAACGCAAGAGATGAACGATAACGTTCAAAAAGGGAGCACCGATTTCGCCTTCCCGAACGATCGTAAAAAATCCGACTCCGAACAATAGGGTTCGGGTGTCTCAACGGCATATCGCGCGCGGATGTTCACGGGCAAGCGCGAGTAGGAACGCAAAAAATACGTTTATTATACACGTACGAGAGCGTAACGGCGGGCCGCGACGTGCGGCAGCCAGCAGCAGTCGTTCTCGCGCGACTTATTGACCCAATACGGCGGCATTTTATCTCTTATTCCGTATTTTTCCGGCACAATTGTTTGTGCGTAAAGCCGCGTGTGCGCCGGGCACGCACAACAGCCGCTCGCACGGGGCCGCGGTATGAGTGCGCGCGGTGGAGGAGTGAGCTACGGCGGGGCCGCGCGAAGGGTCTCCATGGAAACCACGGTGGCGGCGGGCGCGCTGTGGTGCAAGACGAACAACCCCACGTCGGCGCGTGCAATGGCAACCGCGTCCTGTCCCGCGCGCACCGACCGCCAGTCACCGACCGGACTAATAAACCACGCCGTTCGGTGCGCCCATACCGCGGGTACAGGTATTTCGGAATACCGTCGAAGTCGCGCGGTCAACGTTTGTCCCTCGCGTAGACAGGGTCGGTGAGAGGGTGGAACATGGAGGGATGGAGCCCGGTGTCCCGTCGTTTCGGACTTTTGCGCAACATATTTTATCGCGCCGAAACGTGTACGAGTATCATCTTGGCTCAACGAGTGCGCCTTGGGAGCGATGAGCCCCGGGGCCATAAAAAGTTTTCGCCGGCCCTGCAGCGTGGAACGACGACGGTCCGAAAACCGGACGAGACCGTCGTGTTTTCTGCGCGAGGCATACGGTCTCCCCGGTTGGACGGGCAAGGAAGGCGATGGTCGTTTGCGTACGGCCCTGCGACGCGAATACGACACACGCACGATTTCACGTACACGAAACCGTATAGACGACGTGCTCGGATATAGGTATTATTTTCCACCGAAATAAATAAATTAATATGTTCGCTGGAGTGCTTTCGCGGCGTCCGACAGCTAATATGTATATTAACCGAGTTTTTCATTCCTCTCTTTGTCTCCCTCCCGTACGCATGATCAATGCGGTTACAGATATAATTGACGGGGACGGGCGATCTTCGCGAATCAGAATCAAACGTGAATTCCTACATACATTATCGTATCACGCGCACCGGGAACAATGCGCGTTCGACGGAGGATAGGATTTGCATGGCCCGACGACCGGTCCCGCGGAGTGCTAAACTCGTTTTTCCACGCATGTACGTACGTTTATATATATGTATAAATATTTGTATTTACGTGTATAAAAACTTGCGGTAAAATAAACATTTAAGGCACAGAAATCGAGCTCGTGTTTTCTACTTTTTTTTTTTATTTTTTGCTCCCAACGCGGTGGATACAGGTACACACCGGTCCGTACGTATTACGTTATTCGAACGCGTGAAAAACAACTATCTGCGGTGCGATAAACTTCACCTCCACGGCGCGATACGTATTTATGCGTTTCGATGCGGTCCCGAGGTCCTCGTGCCGCCTATGCACGCCATACATCATCGTGTTTCCAAAGGGTGACACATTTTTCGGCACACGGAACCCGCAACCTTTTACCTATACGCGCTGGCATGTACGGACGCATCACCTGCACCCACGTACCGGATTACGATAAATCACGGTCTCGTTGTAAGTTGTCGTGAGCGCGACCCGAATCTAGGTCACCCGAATGAATCTCCCCCGCCGTAACCTTTGTGTTCCAAATGCCACCCGCCGAGGAGCCCGTATAGGGCGGCCAGGTTAATGAGCCGCCACAGCCTGCAAATGACCCAAAATATAGCGGAATTCCTTCGCGGAGACGCGCGCGCCTATTCGTATCGCATTGTGCACGACCAACGATTTCGCACGGCTATTACATGTATATATACAGGTATGCAGGTCCGAATGAGAACCGTTAAAGGACCTTGTATCGTGTTGCGTCGTATGGATGTAGCGCTGACCGCAGCGCGACAATATGGTTGCGCGACACAATGACGCGTTGCGAATTGCACACGAGTTGCTCACCAAGAGTCCTCAAAAGGCGACCGGAGGGATCGCACACGAAAACGTTTTCGGCTAGTCCGCGTTCTGCAGCGCACCGGATCGCGCGCGTTACCGTCCTGCGTCTCCGGCCGGCGGAATGTTCAGGTAAGACAAGTTGATGTATGTACTATAGCAGGCGCGTCTCTGTTCGCCGCTCGCGCTCGTCAATGCGAGTCGAGGGCGCGAAAACGGAAAAAGAAAATAATCGGCAAAGGATTCCGACGGGATAAGCGCGCGATGAACAGTTCGCCGCGGTGGGGGTTGGCGGGGGGGCAAAACGCTGAAGTAGAACGTAGTCCGGAATCACAATTATTGTATTGTTCGCGAGCGCACGACGTGGAGAGAGCGAGATAAGGGATCGCGGGCGAATGTACATCCTGTACTCTCGTTCAAATTATTTATTCGGTCCGGTCGGATTTTAACGCGGGAATTAACGGGCTCGCCATGAGCCAGGAGCGGCGCAACTGCGTAGAGTTATGGCATCGACTAATTAACTGCACCCGTCGCCACGTTCTCATGTCGTTACGGATTTACGAGAGAGAGAGAGAGAGAGTGTGAGAGAAAGGCATAAATTAAAATTATATTATATGTTGTATTATACATATGTGCGCGAATATACGCTCGCGTGTTCTACTAACGGATGAGCCGCGCACCCGGCGCGGACTTCCCGTAGTAAGAGGAAAAGTCTAGGGCAAGGGAAAGACGTAACTACAACCCTTTTTAATTTATGCGCTTTCATGTAGTTGTTTTTTTTTTTTACCTTAATATGTCAATTCTACCGCTCTATTGTTCTTCATTACATTCATTATATTCCGTCCGCTTCGCAAATCGATTTAGGTATAAAGGCATCCAAGCAAAGATTGTTTTGTTTAACACAAGGCGCTTATGCCAACGTAAGCGCAAAAATTGATCTAAGCCCAAATCCTGTTTGCATAAAAACGGATGGAAACAATAATTACTAATCTTCGAATACATTTGAATGCGAAAACTAATAACGAACATTGGTAAAATAAATAATGTGTATTTTACACATTAATGCGCACACGATTCCAAATCTAAAACATTTTGTTGAGTATCTCCGCAACACGCGCTGTTTGGCTAATACACTACTGTGGAATGCTTATGTTCGAGTTGGTCATTAGTGGGAACCTAGTCCAATACATTTAAGTACACAAAAAAAGGTTCGAAACGCTATCCTAAGTTTGTCGAGAGAAAGTTGTTGTGGTAATGATACTTGTAATGGTGGCCGTTTGTGTATACGAATTTTAGTATGTGTGTGTGTGTCTTCTTCTCTTGCGAATTATCAAACTTGTCTCAGAAGAGAAAGTAGCCGTGTAGTAGAGGCATCGGTTTTTTTTGCGTATTATAGAAACCATCTACGTTTACCGAAAAATAAATTAAAAATGTTCTCATTCGGTTAATTTTGTGAAAACCTCCCATTTTTTGACGCTTCTGTATGCGCGTCCATGAAGTGTGACTCCATTGTGTTAACACAGATATCAATAATATAATCGCTAACAAACCGAATATTTCCATTACGCAACACCCGGAAGAGATGATCTTTATAAGGTCATATCATATTGATACGTATTCAAATAACCTTTACTGAACATATAGATACACACATGTTATTATTATCATTAAACGTAAATAAATATCAAATTGATTTTAGTGATCGAAAATTATTTATCGATATCATTCCTACAATTGATTTCGTATTTAAAACAATATTAGCTATACGTTCTCAACGATTCGTAATTATGAATAAACGTGTTGGTATTAAGCAAATATGTATTATGCGTTCTTAGTAAGAACACATAATACATATTTGAATTAATATGAATTATAATTCATAATACATATTAAGAACTTCTTATAGGAACGTTAAATTTATGATATAATGAGATAAAAAAAAAAAAATAAATAAATAAATGTAAATAGTGTGATTATTTTAAATACATCAACGAACAATTGGATCATGCGAACAACAGTCACAACAATGGACCGGGTATATGAAATATATGTTCGTAAATCATATATTATGAACGTGATAAATATTAATATAAAATCAGAAAATATGTTCAAAACACATGTATTTTACCATTCTATACGTGCTCACGGGTGTTCTATTGTTGTGGACAATGACTTGGAAAACACGTAAACAGATACATCTATTGTTTTTATTTTCAGAAAGTCGTAATTCGCTTTGTATTATTACAAATGGATGATATCACCTCCTTGGTGATCGCGGGGACGTGAGTTCGGATGTACACGGAGATGATTTGTTTTAATAACTTCGTGGGTACACATATTACCCGGGGGACCGCGAGATAATTGAAAAAAAATATATTTATGTGTATCAATAACAAAGTAATAAACCCCATTAGCCGCGGGTTTCGACGGATTACGTAATTTTTTTTGTATATAAGTCATTCTGTTCACCATGGGTTCGGTATAATTTACTCACGCGATAAACTTAAACATAATGTTTGCAATCTGCAAAAGTGCCTCTTGACATTGATGGATCACATTCGGGTGAATTATTATTGTAAATATTCTTGAGCAGATGCGGTGGGAGGGAATCGAAATAAAAATGAGAAAAAATAACAGAAAACCGGAGGGAAAAAAAATAGAAATAAAAGATCTCGAGAAGATAATATCCCATGTACACGAGGGGAGAAATAGGAAAGAATGAGTTCGATTTGGCGTGATATAACTGGTGTAGGCAATAAATCTTTAAAATACGCCATCTCTCCCCTTCGGGATCCCCTGCGATAAATTCTCGTTTTGATGCCCCTCTGGCTGCTGCTAAAGAAATAGCCAATCGTTTTTACGGATGGCTACTGCAGCACAGCCTGCCATGCACTCTCCGCGCGCGCATCGAACAATGCACGAAATACGCGAGCGAAATGCGATATTGCCAAGGATTATTGTTCGTCTGTCTTTCTCGTGTTTTACTTTTCTTTTACACGTAAACCTTGTACTACATAATGTGTATTTCGGACCGGAAAGAAAAACCCTGTGCTGGATTCAGTAAACGTTCATTTATTATTGCCCTCGAGGACTGTTGCAAGAAGGACGACCGAGACTATATGTATATATATATATATATATATAACTTTTCGTCCCCTTCCGAACTGCAAAACACAACTTCTCCATTTTAATTAGTTTAGACATCTAAGTACGGCGGAGGAATATACGCGTGAGGGCCCCTTGTTTGTTTGGGTTTTTTTTTCGCGTCCCGTTAAAAATTAAAGAACTTTTATAAGCAAGGGAATTAAAAAACAACAACTACAACAACAACACAAAAACAATGCGGGACCTACGAAAGTTTAACATTAAAATTATATTTATGGAGTTTAATAAAACATTCCGTGGGTCCATCTATCTACTTAAAAACGTGCGCGAGAGTGTATAACGAGAAGTTACGACTCGGCCCGTAAGTGGTTATGGACTTTAGACGGTGCGCGTTCGTCTCCCGTTACTCACTCTCGCCCTCTCTCACATTCCTTCTAACCACCGCTATCCGCCAGTCGTCCTCGCCGGTGGATTCTCCTCGACGACTTAACGGCCTAAGGGCTTACCCACATACGCACTGGATTAATTTAGAGCCGACAATACGTGTATTTAATAGCACGGCGCAGGTATGAAATATTAAGGGTATGCGTTTCGCAGGTCGTTCTCGGCGGGTTAATGCGAGCGATATCGCATTATTCATCCATAAACAGCGATCGTAGAGAGAAGTTCGGGATACATTTTCAAAAGCATCCGGAACGTGGTGAACGCCGTTGCGTTTCGTTTCGATCGGTAGTCGTGTAAAGCGACGAGTCATTTCGACGAACACACCGATTTAACGGCACGTACGTGGTAAAAGGATCATGTTGCGCGTGCCCGAGTGCATTTCACGGACGCACACTATCGGTTGCAGTGAGTTTTTCGGAAGTCGAAATATCGCGAACGACCCCCGCGGTCATGATGCGTCTTAAATATTTTATTATCAACTTGTCACTGGACTTATGTAATAAAATACATTTTCGCACGAACCGTTCGCCATAAACACGAAGACCGCGTTGTAAATCGTTGATTATCAAAATTAATAATCAACAGCGAAGGGTATGAAACACGGTATACTCCGTTATGCGGTGTACTGCAATAAACATATACATAATATACGGCGCGTATTGTAGTTGCAGCGAACGTCGCATCCTTAAAGTATACGATCGACCCTTGCAAATTCACTGGGAATCTGAATTTACTGCGCCGGAGGATAATAATACTATGTATACGACTTGTTATTTATGTTATTGTTACTATTGCTATTATTATTATTATTATTATTATTATTATTATTATTGCTATTATTATTATTATGTCTAACTTTATTATCTCACACCGACCCTTTGTATTAAACTGTTGTCGTCACCGTTGTTTTTACGCCGTACAGTATTATTTAGTATATAACTGCTGACACGCAGAATTTACTTTATTTGTGATGGTCGTCGCAACTTCGGTCACGTCGCACGGTCGAATAACGTACGATATCACGAGCGTTATAAACGATCTACCGCGCGCGGACACACTTATAAATAATAATTATGTAGTTACGTATGCATATGCAGTATGTACAACAGCTCGATTGATTTAGAAATTGTGTGTACGTTCATTGATGAGAATCGTGTCGTACACGGTACACAGTACAATATATTATACGGACGCACGTTGAACGCAAGATAACGAATAGTTGTTTCGACTTGTATGTCCGACTGTTAAATTATAGCCATTATAAAACCGAAGTAATTATATTAACAGCTAATGATCCACACGTATGCAGCGACTTAAAAACGTGAATGTTTACATATTACGTAGAGTGTGCTTACGTCGAAAAAAAAAAAGCAGAATACGCAAAGGTATACTCGTATTGTAAGCTTGGAAAATAGTTATTTCACACGTTGCAGCCCGTTTGATCGTAGAAAAATAGTTACCGAATCACTAAACGTATCATTAACATGCGAGCGAAGCCAAACGATTGGACTTTTTATTTCAAAAAAAAAACCACATTATCTAAATCGAATACGGGAGAAAATGAATATTTTTTTCTTTTCGCGAGAACGATAAAATATCTTCGGGTACACTACATTATTATGCGTGTAGAAATTTGTTACGTTTACCGTCGCTTTCCTAACGCGTAATATGATGTATCGCGCACGTTTGCCGGCTAGGGAATTGCCGGGTGCGCACACGCGCGTCTAGGTGAGATTGTTTTGTTTTGCGCACGTGCCAATAAACATCGGAAACGGTTTCTGCGTACAAATATTTATGTGTGTTACGATATCGTATTGCGCGTGTGTACACGTATTATGATGCTCTGCGCCGGTGGTGGATGTGGAGGCGCGAGTTTAATTATCGTGGCGTCTGAACTTGGAACCGAGCCTAAACAGCCGCGAAATTGACCCTGTAACGACTGCGATTAGGCGTGTGCGATAGAGGAAGAGAGTGAGTCGGCGGAGGCGCTGGGTGGAAAGGATGATGCGATAACGATACAAAGTATGAACAACGCGCGAGGAGAACAACCACCACGAGTGTATTCTCTCGTCCGCCCGTACACGTCGCGAATCATATTAATGACCGGAAATCGTCTTTGAAAGCACGTACGTACCTACAGCAGTATCGATGGCAACAGCCGGGATTTAATGGGTGTTATTAGGACTTTGAATTCATTCGCGCCGGCGATGCCGCCCGGAGGCGGCGGACGGGGGCGAGCGGACGGTACACGGAATAGCTGTTCGGAAAAACAACAGTTTCATTAAAACTTCCGCGTTTACACGAGCGTTTCAAAGATTGCGGTGTAAATATGCAAGTAAACGGTTTTCCTCTCTCTCGCTTCCATTCTTTTGTTGCTAGAACTACAGAAAATATTACGTGCGTTCGAACTGCTTAGCGGTAACAACGCGCGCGTGGTGCAAACATAATGCTGTCTCAGCGTAAAACTTTCACAGATATGGTTTTTACCCGGTCGACACTGGCAGACGTCTATAATAAAACGTCCCGTGTGTGCGAATACGCATATAGTTTATTTCACGGACAGTGGCTGCAGATGGTGGGAATGCCTAAGGGAGCCGCAGGGGGATGGGTTGTTCCCCCCGCGCGCCGTGAGCAGTGCGAGTCGTTAACTTATGTGTGGTCATGTCCGTGTGTTTATTATCGAAATAGACGAAGCGTCCGAGCACGTACGTCCCCAGACGGAAGCTTCGGGGCGAGGGAATCGCGATGGAAAAGGAAAAAAAAAAAAAAAAAAGAGGAAGAAAAAAAGATATGTCCTCTTATATTAAAAACCGAACGAACTGTATACGGCGGTCGTAAGTCGCCCGCACCCTCGGGCCGATAGTTATATTAACTCTCCTCCGAACGAACATAAACGTGCGTGCTACGCGTTATATTGGTTGTTTGAACACGTGACAACCGCGACGAACATATCTCTGCGGACGTCCCAGAAGACCAGGCGCACGTATCGTCGGAAAACGGTCACGAAGGATTTAAACGGGGATGACCGGGGGTACGAATTTGCGGTAATTTTAGATTCCCGACGCCACAGCGGTGTTTTTATATGATTTATCGTCGGGTGAAATTGCTTTTTTCCGCAGACGGGATACATTCGAAACGAACGCGTAGACGTACGAGGGAAACGCGATCACTAATAATCGTCGGCCGATGTCCGTTCCGCACCCAATCATCGTAATACACATTCCGCGTACGCGGTCCGGGGCAGAACTACGGTACGTCTCGGCCCCCGAGCGATACGTCCGCCGGGCTGTTCGCCCGAAGGGTACTACATTCTCGAATAAAAATAATACCGGTTCTTTATTAGGAAAAAGTACAACGGTATTACGCGCGTGGTGCAGAATGGAGACAAACGATCGCAAAACATACCGTTCGGGAGCCGTGGTGTGCGCCTGCAAGCTTGACGAATGTTCCGTACTACTCGTGTGTAATGGCGCCCAGACTTACGTTTGTCTCGTCCGATTTCACGCGATTACTAACTTTCCGTACGGTCGCGTTGTTCGATTCTGCGTAGGTACAGCGTTTTTCATGCGCGCGCAACACACTAAAAATAATTATATAACGATTTACTGTACCGTTTGGTTTGAAATTGGGTTCGAGTGTTCCGATGACGTCGCGTTTTGATGAACGAAAACCAGCTGCGCGTAAGGCTTTGTCGACGCGATAACCGCCGTCGTGTAATAACGGTGGCATTTGTGCGAAAGCGCTTCGGCGAGGTTGTGCCGGGGGCGCGGAAGACAATAATAACGCATCGAACGCGTTACGAATGATTTTATTCTGCTCGAAAATGCCCATAACACGTATTTTTACGAGCCTAACCCCGTCCGGACGGACACGATAATGATGTACGCGCGCAATGGCCATTGCACTCTTCGGAACATCGGGGACGGCCGCACACATGTTTGCCCCGCCGCGCCAGAGTTCCTCGCCGAAGTGTATTAAGCCATAACCCTAACCCGACCGAGCATTCTTTCACGGACCGTCGATATAATTTTTTATCTCCGTCCTCTCCGGAATTCGGAAACTGTCAAGCGCGTATAGAGGCTTATTTTTTTTATTTTTTCCATTACTCGTACGGTTTTGTATTTTTTTTTTTGTTCTTTCTCCGTCCTGAATTGGAAAACAATTTCGTTTGAACCGGTAACAGCGTTGCGGCTGACCGGTTCGACCTGATACACAATGATCGGCACGAGGGATGATGACAAATGTATACACGTGCGTGTGTGTGCGTGACGTGGACGACACCGACGCGTTGAGACATCGAACGACGGTTGACCGCGAAGACGACGCGAACGAATCGCACGTTTTGCTGCGGCATCATTGTATGAACGCATACAAAATGCACGGCGGAGTGAGTCTTATCGTTGCCGAACAAATACGGTAGCGATACGTATAACACGTTGACGTTTAATGTTTTTTAGACGTTGAAATATTGTTGATATATTATCAATAACGAAAACAATTGCGTTATCAATACGTAGTAGACATGAAAAACATGCACATCAAACGAGATTCGATGGACCGGCGGAAGTCTAATTGATCAATATGGTGTTCGTAAAACGTTGATAATTAAAACTTCTGAAACGAAACCGTTACCGAATAACGCGGATCGCGACTGTTCGGAGCAAACATACTTAATATGTACACGGTGCTTGTTGTTCACGTTGTTGTACGTGGCATGTGCCACTAATGAAAATAGACAAATATAACTTCTCAAATCGCGTAATATTAGGCCAATGAAGCAAATGAGCCGAGGCAGCACCTTGTAAAATAATATTTAAGGACATAAGCAACACAATAGGGGGACAGTGCGGGTTTCGACTGAGAGACGGATGGATTGTGAG